>NW_028137610.1:0-38539 GCF_965140915.1 Aythya marila
GAGATTTTGGCCATGGAATCCTGATGACTCTGATTGCTGTCTGGATGGTGTTCAGGGAAAGTCGTATTCTGTCACAGAAAAGTGACAATGAGGTAAAGAGACGTGGCATGCTCGGCTTTGCATCTAAAGCAGAGTTGCAACTTGATTTACTTGCATCTTCCCCCTCTTCAATTGAAAATACCTGTTACTCCTTGCATTTGAAATTTGTGAAGCACACAAGCAGACTGACAAGTCTGTAGACCACAGACTGAGTAGCATCATCCTGTGATTTTCCTTTCAGATGACTGGAGGAAATTATTCCTTTCAGATGTTTAAAGGAAATTGTTTATCAAGTGCAGCTGGACAGCTAAGCAGTTGTAAATGGATCACCCCAGAACCTGGTTGGGTTATAAAGGGATTCAGTCACTGGAAAATTCCTGGTGTCTGTGTGCACCCAAGCACGTGTATCTACACGATTCTTCCTTTTACTGGTCTAGGCTTAGGCTGACAGGAGGCAAATCAGAGTGCAGGTGCATTGACAGAGCATGGAGAAAGCTGGACTGGGGTCAGCACTGCTTAGTTCCAAAGCAATGCTGCCAGCTGGGGGTTTGCATCACTGGGTGGAGTGCAATTTATCCTCTTCAGCTAATTCCAGATTCTTTACACGCAGTCACACCACCAACTTATCCTGTGTTTGGGTTCTGTTCTTGCAGCGTTACCTCTTGCACCCTTAGTCCCCACCACATGGGAATAAAGAGTGTGGTTTTAGTCCATTTGGCCAGTGTTGCTTGTTCTGCAACTGACTGATGTTACTGCTTTGTCCGTATGAGAGACTTCCCTTGTTCTCATGGACCTTCTTTTCTCTTTTTTTTATGTCAGATGTTCAACACTGTTTTTAGCGGCCGATACATCATTCTACTGATGGGACTGTTCTCCACTTACACGGGCCTCATCTATAATGACTGCTTCTCCAAGTCTCTTAATATGTTCGGCTCATCATGGAGCGTTCGGCCGATGTTCACAAAAGGCAATTGGTCGTGAGTAAATAGTTGGTAATTACATAACTAACAAGTGATAGTGTCAAGTAGGTGACGTTATCCATCATCCTCCCATGTCAGGAAAGCAAAAAATTCTGAACTCAGGCTTGAGTAGAATTGGAAGAGAGGGTGTAAATGTAACGCCCAATGAGTTTCAAACCAGCTTGTTTTCAGAGAATTAATACAGAAGCACTTTAACACTGTTCTTCTGATAGATTCACTAGATTCAGGCAAGATTCCTGTCCCCTGAATCTTTTTTCCTTGTGGCACTGAATAACAGGTCAGGAGACAGATTTGTTACTCATTTGGCAAATCTCTAGGGCCACATGGGAACCTTAAAGTTCTCTCAATTTGAGCTATTTCTTGCTCTCACAAGGGAAGAATGCTATTACTTTTATAAAGAGGTCAGCATTGCTTGTGCTAATGTTTATATAATCTACTTATACCCAAACAGAGATGCTCTGCTGGAGACTACTCCTCTGCTTCAGCTGAACCCTGCTATTCCAGGGGTGTTTGGTGGTCCGTATCCCTTTGGCATTGACCCAGTAAGAGCCCTTCCTTTCTATGCTGTCCTTTATGAACATCTTGTGTAAACAGAAAAGTGTCTGTCCAGTTCACTGTGAAAGATTTCCCCCTCCCAGCTATTCCATTAGCAGTCCTTATCAGTGTTGGAAACAGTCCTGAATGATGAAAATGTTCCTAAGAGGCGCTAAATGGAGGATAGAAAGACTTGGGGCCACAAAAGGCTTTTTTCTCATCCTTTCTAACCTACAGCTTTTTAATCAAATCTGGCATGAGACATAGAAATCATTTTACGAAATTACTTTTTCTTTTTTTCCACTTTGGAAAAAGTTAGTTATCTGTCTTTCCAATCAGTCTTGGAAATGTAAGTTTCTGAGTAATCCTGACATTTTGTAGCTGCTTATATCAATAGCACTGCTCCTTGTACTTAGAATATTTGACAAAAATATTGTGTGTTCCACATCAAAGAGGAAGTGCAGAAAATCAGAACTTCAATGTGTAATTGCTCATTGAAATGGATAAACATTTTTTTTTTCCTGTCAAGGTAATAGCCTCTGTACTCTTTTCCTGCAACTTTTGCCTCCCATAAGAATAAGCAAGGCTTGATTCCTGCTCTGATAGTGGGATCAGTTGCTTTAAGTGCTCTTATCAGGAAGATTGTCTGCTTGTTTCCTGAATAGGTATCTGCATGACAAACAGCTTTGTTAAAAACCAAACAAATAGAACCTTGCCCTTAGAGCCTGATACTTTCTGGATGGTTAATACTGTTTAGCTTAGAGAGAACACTTTCATTCTTCTCTGTTTTCCTTTTACTCAGTGCTTGGCTGACTTAATGGTGTTTTTTCACAGATCTGGAATATCGCCAGCAATAAGCTGGCCTTCCTCAATTCATTTAAGATGAAAATGTCTGTGATTCTTGGCATTATCCACATGCTCTTTGGTGTCACGCTGAGTCTTCTCAACCACATGTAAGTGCTTTGTTCTGCTTTCTTGATGGGGGAGGGAGGAAAACTTCTCCGGGTATAATGTGTGTATCTGTTTAAGATGCAGGAGTCTATCAGACTTCAACTGAAAGGTATAATACAGTTATTTCTGTGTACATATCACCATGCATGTTAAGTAGGTAACTGTGTTAAGTCCTAACTATTATAGAAGTGTGTAGCCTCTGCAGTTTTGTTCCAGAGGTGCTTTTCCCCTTCTCTTAAAAAAATTTTGCCCTACACATGCCTAATGTGAACTAAATATAATTTCAAACTCTCCTTTTTTCTTTTTTTCTGTAGATATTTTAAGAAGCCACTGAACATATACCTTGGATTTATTCCAGAAATTATTTTCATGTCCTCACTGTTTGGATACCTTGTTATTCTCATTTTCTACAAATGGACAGCCTACGATGCTCACACATCAAAGGATGCACCAAGCCTTTTAATACATTTTATCAATATGTTTCTGTTCTCCTATGGCGATACCAGTAACAAGATGCTTTACAAAGGGCAGGTGCGTGCTCTTGCTAGAATAGTAAGATCATGGATGATTCATGATATTAATCTTTCTAATATAACCTTATACTAATTGTAAAATCAGGCATTAAACAGTTTCTTCCTGACAGAGAAGAAATGTAGCATCATTTCCAAAGCCTGACACTATGTAATCTTGAAGAAAGAAGGAATAATTCCTTTGCAGAGAATTTATATCAGACTGAACATAAGTCAGCTGTGCCCCAGCATATCTGGATCCAGATTAATAGTGAAAAGTCATTAGAAATATTGCCCTGCATCTGCAGTGCGGTGCCTTGAAGCTTAGCTAAGGTGCTAATGCGATTTCCCCACAGCACTCGGATATCTGCCAAGTTGTCATTCCCTGCAGAATCCTTTGTCTTTTTCCCGAATCTAAACCACTATCAGTGTACACAGCACGTGTACAGTCAGGCAAGTTGCAGTCAGTTATCAAGTACAGCTCATGTTCAGTGTCATGTGAGACCTCTTGAAAGGTTTGGGTTGGTTTTTTTTTTGAGTGTGGACTGCCACTAAATCATCTGAGACTTGTTTCTGTTGCAGCAAGGGCTCCAGTGTTTCCTTGTGGTGGTGGCGTTACTGTGCGTGCCGTGGATGCTGGTAGCTAAACCTCTGGTCCTTCGCCATCAGTATTTAAGGAGAAAGCACTTGGTGGGTGACTACCTTGTATATTTTCAATATGAGAACTTATTGCGGTTGAAAAGCTTTGTTCTCCACCTGGATACATGAGTTCATGCTCCCCTGTGACCTGTAAAGCCTCTTTGCATATTCCTAGTCAGAGAGGCCGCTGGGTTTTACTCCAGATGAGGTATTGCCTGCCTGCTTAGCAGATCTGGATCCAGCATCAAGTCAACTTCTAAAAACCCTACCTGTTGGTAATGACAAAAGCAATATGACTGCTTTGAGCATTGTCAGCTGGTTTGGGAACAGTTTTATTGGTTGCTGGATGCATTTCTGTGCTTTTGCTAGGGTGACAGTTTAAAAACAAAGTAAACTTCATGGCTGACAAACTTAATGGCCATAATTCTTAAAGCATTTCGGATGGTTAAAAGTAACGGTGATTGCAGAACTCTATTTTTTTCACTTTTACATGAGAGGTTATCTCCTGGGGTACTCTGTAGGTTTCCACCTGTGCTGTAAAGTATCTTTATATAAAATGCAGGGACCTGGCACGTGTGCACTGGGGATACTTGAAATTTTCCCTGCATGTATGGCAGACAGCTTTTAGGATGTTAAGTTGAGTCAAAGATCAGTTCAGTTAAAGACACTCCCTCTCCCTTCTCTGACCATCTTTCATCCTCCCATGTCCCCTCCATTCGTCTCCCTTTCTCTTTTTGTTTTCTTCCTCCTCCCTTTCTTTTCTTCCATTCACTATCAGGAAGGGCAGCCCGTGGAGGCCCAAGTCAGCACAGTCCCGAACGAGCAGGCACTAGAGGCAGCAGCGGCTGCAACAGTGAGTGGATTTAAAAAATCACGTGATGGATTTATATCTAATTATCAAGAGAGCATGGAATGTATCTGAATTTCATAAGTGAATGACAACTGCACCTTTAGGGTGAAAGACACTTTGTCTTGGACACTTTGTCTTGGAAAGAGCAAAGTTCAGCATAACTGATACATTCTGGAAGAACTCCCAGGCTGGTGGACAATAGTTCCATATGCACAGAATGCAGAGACGCTTTGCAGGAGTGCTGCTGAAATCAAAACCTGCAGAGCAGCACAAGAATACCTTGCTACCACATCCCCCCAGGTTAAGTTCCCCTTTTTTCCTTTTCTTGCATATTTGTTTAAGCTAGATTAGGATTCTTCTCAGTGAAGCGTTTTTGTTTGCATTGTGTGTTCCCAAACATCGTGTTTATGTGACGGCCTCCCAGCAAGTTCATACCAGTATTTACTGGATTTTTAACATCTGTGCCCTTGTAGACACTTGGACTTGAAAACTACCATAAAATGGTTAAGCAGAAATAAGCAGTTATTTCTGCTTATTTGTGTCCAAACCTATAGCCAACCCTTCCATGTGAAAGCTTTCTGGTGGAATGAAGATTACAGCAGCTCCTAGAACTTCTATCTCTTTCTCTGTACTGCATATTCCAAATTGGTTTTAGTTATGAATGCTGCCTAACTAGGAAGCTTAAATCTCATGAACAGTGAAACAAATTGTGTGCTTTATGTGCTAAAGATGCTTTGAGGATAACTTCTTAGCTGTTGGCCTATGTTTCAATCATGAAATTTTCAGTAGCCTCACAGAAATGTCAGAAATAACAACAGATTTTTTGTGCATAATCCATCCCACATACTGAGTGCCTCTTAGTAAAAGAAGCTGTGAGTGAAGGTCTCTGGGTGAGGTGTGGCTGGAGTATAAAGGAAATGGTTGGAGCTGTTGGAGCTGTGTTTAGTTTGGACTCTACGGAGAACAGATGCAAGTTGGGTGTGAGGGAAAAGCTGCAAAAGTACAAATTCTTCCAGCCTAGGAGTGTAGAAATGGAGTGCTGATACTATTCAACAGTAACTTAAAGTGTTAACAAAGATGCTGAAAACTCAAAGCATTGCCTTACATATTCTAACTTTTTTCATCTTATTTCTATTTTCAAAGCAAAAACAGCTACCTAATTTGTCTTTGGAAACAACTTGACAAAATCTTTAATTTGTGTCTGGTAGTTTTAGCAAATTTATAATCTGGCATAAAGTAAAAGTAGGCTTCTAAGAACAAATTGGTTGAAAGAGCACTGAGAGACTGTTCTGCTCGTACACGTATGCCAGAGCGATGAGCTGTGAAAGCCACGGAATCTTAAGCCTCCTCGGTTTGTGTTGTCATCCCTAAACTTCTAAAGTATTAATGTTGCTAGTTAGCCTGTTTACATTCCGTGTTACAAATGACCCTGGTACAGTCCGAAAGCTGAACGCAGGGCTTTTATTTCCATTTCTGGCATTTCAGCCCACCTCTTTAGGTGGGTCAGACTCAGAGGTCTTCATGTACAGTCCCTCAGATCAGACACGAGCGTTTTCTGTCTTTGGAACATCTGGAAGGAAGTAGAAATCCTGCTTTACAGTGCCCGTAGCTGCTTGCTGAAGAGAAATCCAAAACTAGAGATCTGCAAGTTAGACCTTCATTGTCTAATACGCATTTACAACACATCAAAGCTCTGCTCGAGGTCACTGTCAGATGTTGAACAGTTCTCTGCGTCCTTTCTTGGTGGTGGTGAGACAGCATGGAGGAGGAAGCCTGCCGTAACTGTGCAATGAGTGCAGTCATCAAGTGATCCTATCAGAGGAAAGTTTCAACTTGCTTTGTGGATTATTCTTTCCTATTCAGAGAGCAGTAGATTTATGAGCGTCAGACGCTGAGTGTCAGAACCAATGCCTATAAAAGGAACTGCTTGCACAACACCGAATTTCCAAGTAAGGGAACGTCTGATTTCCCACGTGTGTCGGGATGCCTGGCACTGGTGGGGAGCGAGTGTGTGTGTGCACAGATCTGTGTCAGTCAGTCCTGCTCTGAGGTGCCACTGTGCGACTTGTTTCACTTCCAGCAGTGGTGCTTCAGTCCTTCTGAGTGCTTGTTCAACAGCTGCTGGGCAAAACGTTGGTCTGTTGCACATCAGTTATAGCAAATGTTCTTGTGAGAGATGTGGCATTTATTGGGATTGCAATTACTTTAGAGAAATGTATCAAGTATTCATGCAGGAAGACTCTTTTTTTTTGTCCCCCAACCCTAGCAGGAATCAGCATCTTTCCCATCCAAGCTGGGAAACAGAATTGTACAGCTGGTTTAACCCGGGCCTTAATGTCTTGTCTTCTTCTGTGAGCTACTGCTGCTGCGCTTGGAGTCGTAAGAAGCACCCACTCTTGTAATAAAGCACCAACAACGCTTTGTTCTTTCTTTTTCTGCATGTATTAGGGGACACACAACTTTGGTGGGATCCGGGTGGGCAATGGACCAACTGAGGAGGATGCTGAGATCATTCAACATGACCAGCTATCTACCCACTCTGAGGAGGGGGAAGAGGTAAGAACCTGGCCAGCCTCTGTCTGAGGTCAATGAAGTTGGTAGCAGAATGTGCTAGCTTTTTGGACTATGTTTACTGATTTCCAAGCTGTTTAAATAGCAACATTTTCAGTAAAGTGTTTTCATAGCACTAAAGTACCACAGACCATCTTTTGGTCATTCCCAGGAGTTCTGGAAAAAAAAAAAAAAAGCAGCATAATTTGCAGATAAAGGGAAAAGTGGCTTTGTTTGTCCTCCTTACAAGGAACCATCATCTTAGAGGCTACACAGAGCTGCAGAGTGCTCCCAGATGGTATATTCAGCTTGTCTCTGGCTGAAGTGCAGTGCATTTGTGCTGCTTGCCAAAGGCCAAGGGCTGTGTTTCTGCAATAGTGAGATCTCAGTTTATGTTCATTTTGACTGGTGGGGGTTACTTTAGCTGCTTTGCCTTACTTCTGATAGAGGAGAAAAAGGAGACAGTCTCTTAATTTGGGAGTTTTTTGACTCCTCTTAACAGTTCTCCAGCTTCCATAGTGCATGTAGTGAGTAACTGCTTTACTGGGTCATGCTTAGGAGGGAATTATTGAATGTGCTCGTGATTAATGTGATTGAGACACCTCACTAAATGTAAACTTGTGTTTTCAAGCCTACAGAGGATGAGGTGGTAAGACTACAGCCAGCTTTGCATTCATGTGTATCTGGAATGTTTCCCATTGGCATAAACCACACACCGAATTAAACATGTTATGTCATGGCATCTTCTCTTCCAAAAGATCTAGCTGTTTACGTATTACAGGCCATTTTTAATTCTTCATACGACATCATACCCATTAACAGACCTTTAATTACGTCATCTATTTAGCTTGTGTCTTATCCCCTGTCTGCAGATCTTCTCTTAGTTTACCTGAAAAGCCGCTGAGCCAGAGGTCTGAAACGGAAAAGATTTTGCTTCTAAAGTTTAAGTCTCATTTGCCTTATGTTGTGTCGTTGGTAACTCTGCACTGCAACAAACACCATCTTGAAATGTTTTTTCCCAAACTGACTTTAATTTTAAGGATGATATCAGTTGTTGCCAGTGAGTAAATACAGCAAAAGCAGTCTGGTTTCATACAGCTCAAAAACTTACCCAGCCAGGATCTTGCTGTAGAAGAGAGGCTCTGTTTTGAGAAACTGCTCGTTCATAAACACTTGTAACAAGAATGAGTATTAAAGAAGTGGTTTTTAGGAACTCTCATGCTGAATTGATTGTAGGTTTCAGGCTATCAGGTAACCGCTTATTTATTTATTTTACAAAATAAAAGCATAAATGCCATGAAATTAGAGTAGGTTTGCAACAACGAGGTCATAAATTAGGCTGAAAGTGGTTCTGTTATGTGGAAAGTGGTCCTATTATGTCTGGGTCCGTGTGGAATTGGTGGGGTGGAAGGGATCAGCACGCTGCTGTACTGTTAACTCTGTATATCAGTAACCCTGTGAAAAATGTGTAGAACTGCCAATACCCTGCCAAAGCAATCCTGCTGATTCTTCTGCTCCTTAGCATAGTGGTGACTCTCTCCATAGCAGTGACTCCAGCAGTTGCATGTGGCTGTAAATTGTCATTGTTTAAATATTTGTCACGTTCCACTTATTGCACGCTGACGTGCCATCTGTGCTGGGAGGTGGTACTGTTTGCTAGGGCAGTCTTTATTAAAGAACTTCGCAGTTCACGTTCTGTGGAGAAGAAATTAGGCTTTTGACAGCTAATTTAGCTTTGTTGTTTGAAATATTTCTTGCTCTGGATGTACCAAGGGAGAAATAAGAATATAAATAGCTTGCTCTGCATGCCTTGAACACTAGTCACTCGATGTCTTTAAAGTATCATGTTGACTTAACTTAAATATGAGCAGTTTCTGAAGCATGGATTAAATCCAGAATGTAGGGAATGCTTTCCCAAGCTGCACAGTAAAAAACTGTCCTTCATGGCAGATTTTCTTGAGTTCTTTATTTATTATAATAAAAAAAAAAAAAAGACTTTGCCAAAGAATTGTGCACACATGACTTTTTCTAGACTGTTTTGTGCCCCCTTTTTGCTTTCAAAGAGGGAAAGTTCCCATCTTGTAAAATGTTTTTGTTGATCCTGTAGCAAAGGTACATGCACAGTATCGACTTGGAATCCTGTCTCCTTTTTTGTAGAAATCCGTGCAGTTTACCAGTGAATTCATAAGAATACCATATTGTTGCTGAACAGTCTTTTCCTGGCAAAGTCCATGGCTGAATTTACAGCGTCTTGCTTTCATATGATAGAGCATGAAAGCAGTAATACTCAAGCAGTGAGCTATTACTCTGCAAAACCTACTAAGACAAGAGAATTCATTTTTAATTTATAAAACTGACATGCTAAACCAGGAGAAGACAGTATCAGTGTCTAACTTCAAACACGCTGTCCTTGGTAATAGCACCAGGCAGTGTGCTCATTTTCCCCAGCCAGCCACTCTCTCATGCTTCCAAGTCTTGCAGCTTTGGTAATTTTCTGTGTTTGCTTTGCAGTTCGACTTTGCCGACACAGTGGTGTACCAGGCAATCCACACCATTGAGTATTGCTTGGGGTGCATCTCAAACACCGCGTCCTACTTGAGACTCTGGGCTCTCAGCTTAGCCCACGCACGTGAGTACTCTTTTTCTGGAGCAGAAGGTTGGATCAGTGTCACAATCAACCTGGACCAAAGACAGGAATGCAAGCAGCTTCCCCAGAGCTCTCTCCAGCAGTGTCAAGCACTGCTGCTTTAGGACAGAGCTGTGTGTGTTAGATGGTGATGATCAAGTCTAAACACCAACATCTGCTTGCATAGCGCTCTGCTAGAAGTTGTCAGGGGTGGATGGAAATTAAAACCCTGAATAAAGCAAAAATCAGCTGTGCAGGTGGTCTGCCCTGCACTGCTTGCAACAGCTGGGGGCAACATCCTGGTTTATTTGCCTGCAAAAACTGTTGTTCCTCTGAATTTTCCCACCCTGTCATGATGGGAATTTGCTTGACTTCATTTTTTTGCTATATAAATAAACCGTGACCTTGTTGAATGCTCTGAAAGTCCTCTCCTCTCCCTTCTCCTGGCAGAGCTCTCGGAGGTGCTCTGGACCATGGTGATCCACGTTGGCCTCAGTGTGAGGAGTCTGGGTGGAAGCTTCGGCCTCTTCTTCATATTTGCTGCTTTTGCTACCTTGACAGTAGCAATTCTCCTGGTCATGGAGGGCCTGTCTGCTTTTCTCCATGCTCTTCGCTTGCACTGGTGAGTTACAGGAATGCTCAGAAACCGCAGAGCTCTTTGTGGTAAGGAAATTGATGTCACCTGGACTACCTGGAAAAATACCATCTTCCAGCAGATTGAGTTGGCTGTTACACAGTAAAACTAAAGCTATAAAATGAGGGTAATAGTGGATAAGACTGAGTTGAGATCAGTAATGTTCAGAAGTGCTAGAGTACCATGGATCTTATCTAAACATCTAATCGCCCTATAGCAGATGTGCTCTGGCAGCAGAAAGCCTTTAATAGGACCAGGGATTTTCACTCTCGTTTCTAGTAATACACTTCTTTCCTGATTGTATGCATAAACTTAGAAATTATGGGGAATAACTGATCTGCAATTAAAAATAAATCAGAGTGAAGCTTTGTGAGCAATAGGATTGGAAGGTTGTGCTCGATGGATGTGTGCTTTTGGCTTTCAGAAGGATTTTTTGTTCTGTCCTTTGCTCTGTCGCTTGGTCCCAGTGTTTGTTTTCCTTGATGTGCTGCGATAGCTGCTGATTGCAGTTCCCTTCGCATCTGGCCTGCTCTTTGAGGAAAGCTTTGTGCCATTGGACTGTTTGAATAGGATGTGTGAAGTGACAGGCAGTAAAATAACAAATCAGTGCATCTGGGCTGCAGATATTTACAGGGATGCTACCCTGTAAATATCACTACTAATAGATTTTTTTTAATGTGGTAATCTGTTCTAAATAGACTTTTCTTTAGCGTATTTTGCTGACTTACAGGGAAGCAAAATCTAGGACTAGAAGCTCAAAGATCAGCTCAAATTGAGCTCTTTTGTCTTTAAAATCTCTCGGCCGTGAACTGTTGCATGCACGTGGTATTGTAGCTGTAGCTCAGCGTGGTGCATGTGACTTTGCTCATCTTCCTGAGACCTTAGATAGAACACAGGGCAGCTTTGTCTGTCTGCATTTTGGGGTGCCGTGGAGTATGAGGAATATTTCTTACTGCTGTTGTTTATTTACTAATGCTTCCTTAGTCTCTTTTGCGTGATTCTTAAGTTCCTCTTTATGCAGCCAGACAGCAAACAAGAAGGAATTAGTCAAGTGCTCATCACTTTCTCTGCACCCAAGTATGGAAAGTGTTCAAGAGCTTTCTCTAATCCGTGTTTAAGAGCACCTTTTGTTCCACTTCAGATTCCCTGTTTGGCATGCCAGTAGAATCAAAAGAGCAGCATGGGGATGGGTTGTGCTCTCTGCTGGGGTTCTCTTCAGGCTAAAGTGTAGACGAGTGAGTCTGTGCCTCTTCTCTGGAGAGTTCTGGTTGCTGCCACCTCTTATGGTCATTTCTCTCCTGGTAGTTTGAAAGTGAAGTCACATGAAGTTCACAAGGAGAATTCTGTTTTGCTTAGGTGGGAGAAAAAGGCTGTTCTGAGCACTTTTTAAAAATAGTCTCATAAGTGGAAAAGGAAGCCAGTGCCTTTTACAAACAAACAAGCAGAAGTCTCTCTGCACTCTTCCCCATCTCCTGGGGAATGAAAACTTTGTCCCCTTGTGTTCTCCGTTGACAAGTGTGCTTCAGTGCACACTGAAACATCACAGGGTGCCTGGGCTCTGTAGCTCGAGTGAGTTGGGATTCTCCCAGGAGTTCAGAGGTGTCTCCATCTTGTGCTGAGGGAACCTCTCGTGGGGGGGCTGCTCCTGCAAATGGCTGCTGGATGGTGCTTCTGTTTTTCCTGGCATTCAGCCTAGAAATCATCATACCAGTCACTTGAGATCTTCTTGTTGACTGGCTGGTGTTTCCTCATCCTCACACTGCTGTCACTGTATGCACGGTTGCATCAGTGTGAAGAGGGAGCTCTGCACACCCAGCTCGACATTAGTGCTAACAGCACAGAGCAACCAGCACTCTGACTCTGCGTGGTGTTCCTGATCTTCAGTGGCTTGTGAGTTAGTGGATTTTCAAAATCTTGCTTGCCTGGACTGCAGTGCTTTGTGGCACGCTTCTGAATAACAGTACGTGAACGGCTCTGAATGCCTCTTCTTTTTCACTCTAGTTAAGCAAGCATGTTTTTCTGCAGATACTTATCATGTGATGATAATCACAGACCACACTTAGGGATACTGCTGACAGAGCACCTGAAACAAGGGTGAACGAGAGTTTACAGCTCAGCAGAGAGGTGGCTTTTCACATTACCAAGCTGTTTCTCAAGTATGATTAAAATATGGTCTAGAAATGTTTAAAGGGAAGATGCGTGTCACTGAAATGGCAGGCAAAGAGAAAAATCCAGCTGAGCAATAGCAGTAGGCACGTGGATCACGGGTGCCACGCAGAGCAGTGCCAGGCACCTGCTGGAGAACTGCAGGACTGAGGTTCTAAATTGGGATATTTGCCCTGAACATATGTTTCAAACTTCTATGAGAATGTAAATAAAAGTTTTTATGAAAAATCTGCTCGAGCTTAGGGTCTAAAAAGCATCAATTTCACACTGCAGGTGACATGCTGGAATTATTTTGGGTTTGTTGGGTTTTCATTATCACAATGGAAAGGAAGGCACCTGCAGTTGTTCAAAACAACATGCTGTTCACATTCCTTTTTGCTTCTGAACGTGGAATCAGTATGTTTCCAGTGGTAGGTGTTTCCTTTTCAGAGAGCGGGGGGTGGAGGATCAAATGCAGCTGTCCTGGGAAGAGCAGATCATATTTTGTGGCTCTGGGAGAAGAGTCACCTATCTGGAATTCTGAAGGTGTGGGTGGCTCAGCCTTCCTGGAAAGGAGGAGTCATTCAGTGGGAAGAACAGATTCTTCCATGAGCTCTGCCCCTCAGTCCCAAATGAGGAGGATTTGCTGCGTGCTTTTTCAGAAAGCGAGCATTTTTTCTGCAGGCTGGGTTTTTCTGAAGTGTTTTGAGGTGGAGGAAAGCACTCACAGTGCTGCCAAGATCGCAGTCTCCTTTATCAGAGGTCTGCTGGAACTCAGTAGCTGTCTGAGCTACGCCCCATGCCGTGTGGTTAATTCCTTGCATTGTAACATCCCGGTTCTGAAACACAAAATGTGTTTGCTTTGCGGTGATGGAGCTTGACATCTCTGTTTACGTTATCGTACCTCACTTCTTTATAAGCTGGTCAGCAGTTCTAATGAAAGCAAACATAGACTTTGCCCAAAAAGAGACTATTGTATCTGGATGCAGAGCCAGCTCACAGCACCAGCAGTTGATGCAGAAATGTTGTTTTGGTGGAGCTGCCTGTTTAAAGCAAGGTTTTAGGCTTGGTTTAGAGCTGGAAGCTCTTTTCCTTAGAATATATCCCGAGAGCAGGCCATTGCTGCAAAGAATGGATAGCAGCAGGCATAATGCAGAGCAAATCAGCTTAATTCAGAGCAGCAAAGAGCGGGGCTCGCGGGGCTCTGCAGGAGGCAGGTAAGTGATAAAAGATGACTGTGGTGTGGAGGCTCAGTTCCAGGGTTGGAAGTTGTTACCCTTGCCAATGCCACGGCCAAACCATTGTCCAGGCTTGGCTCTAATCACCCCAGTGCGTGTTTCTGCTCCCACACCTCAGCCCACGTCCATCAGCATGGAGAGAGTGGTTCCCAGTCACATGTGAGTGTGGGTTTGGCAAACACGGAGGACTGTCTGCTGGTACTAAGGGTTGGAGTCTGGTTTCTCCTTCCTGAGTGCATGAGCAGCTTCTCTGGGAGGTGTGTGCACTTCGCCATGTACTTGAGACAGATATAAATGTGATTTTTCTTTGCCATGCGTTGCCTAAGCTGTTTGCCACAGGTTCATGGACATTCAGAGGATGAGCTGAGTCCCTTGGAGGCAGCGAAACAGATCCCAAGCATTCCTCCTGGTCGCACGACGTTAGGTGCAGCTGCAGGTGGGAAGCTCACACAAAGCCCGTGTTGTTCCAAAGGCTGTGGCGCTGCCCAGTGCCACCAAAATAGGTTTCAAACACAAGCGTGTCCAGCCTCAACCAACCGGGTGGAGTAAATAAAAAGCAGCAGTTCTGTGGTGCCTTGCAGATGGCTGTGCTCAGCTGTAAGCTGAGAAGAGAGGCAGGCCCTGCCCTGCCCTGGCATTGCTCCTGGCCTGCAGCCACCGAGGGGGAGTGCTGCTTTCGGAGAGGCGTGGGCGTGCTGGAGCTGCATCCCACTTGCAATCCAGCCAGCGGACGTGGGAGTAGTAAAGCCCAGCTCCCCACCCACTCGCCAGAAATGTATTTATTTTCCTTCATAAAGGTCATAAGCCAGGGTATGTCTGTAGTGTGACCATCGCAGCGCGGTACTGCTCTAAAAGGCCATCTGCCCCATGCGTAGGATGGAATGATCCCGCAGCATGTGAAACTGCTGTCCTTCTGGGGGAAGAGAGGCTACAGCCACCTCTGCACAAACACCCTGCTGGCTTTGCACCCGCAAGGTGCACTGCAGGCTGCCCTCGGAGTTGCTGCCAGCTCAGGCATCGACGTGTTCCTTAAGGATATAAATACCAAGCAGGAATTTGCACTTGAGCTAACTGAAAGTTAGGTTTCCTGTTCAACAGATGTCTCTGCAGTTGCTTCCCGACGGGACGGGGAGCTGCCTGGTTTTCCAAACAGTTTGGTTATTCTGTGACCAGCAGGTTGGAAAATCCCTGCATCTTCAGCCCGGCAAACACTTAACTATTCCTACAGAAAGAAAAAAAAGCTGAAAAGAGGGTTTTCTTGAATGCAAACCACCAGAAAGCTTTTTTCTGGTCTGTTTATTTACTTTGCACTGCTGTCTAGTAAATTCTGCAGAACTTGATCACTGAGAGACAGTACAAAGTGTAGCAGTAAAGCTAGCATGCATGAGAGTGAGTGACCCTGGGAACAACAATTTCGAATGTCTGAGAAGGACCTTGGGTTCTGGGCATTACTCTGTAGACAATTGCAGGAAAAACACACAGTTCAAGCTGTGGAATGTGGTTAAACTTTTTCACTGGTTTTCTAACCTTACAACAGCCTCTCCTTGAGCTTCGGGTATCCAGTTGTGGCCAGTTGTAACTGAGTCTGTCCAAAAGGAGCTTTTGGGTGTCAGGGCCAGCTGGAACAGTTAATCATCGGGGTTAAAATTTCATTTACAGTGGGTTCTGTGTGAGTCAGATACCCAACCGGCTGCCTCTTATTTCCCTTTGCTTACAGAACAGCCACTTAGTCACAGGATACTTATGGAGATTATCAGGGTTCCTGAAAAACTGGAGCGTGTTGGCAAGGAGCCCTTCCTCCCCCACGGAAAATCCTGTTCATCCTAGGGATTCCTCTGCAGGGAACTCTCTGCTTATCGGCATGAACAGGCAGCAGAACATATGAGCAAAAAGCTCTTTTTATGAGTTTCACTCCTGACTCCTGAGCTCTGCTGAGAAACCGCTTTTTGCCAGCTGCAGCACCATCAGCTTTGGACTTTGCCATGGTTCTCAAACTTGGAAAAAATAATTAGAGTGAGATTTTTCTGCATTTATTCTGAACTGTGCTAGAATAGCTGTACAATGTGCTGCCTCTTGATTCCTGCAGAGACTTAAGTTTTTTAGTGGGCCACGCAGTGGAAAGTGTTGCTCATGAGGCTCCTTGAAACACTGTGCTTGTTTTTATTGTGAATCATGGGATTATTTTTTTTCTCTCCCTATTTAGCTGTTGCTGACCATTGGACAGTTCTCGAGCATAATTCTTTTTTTAAACCAAGTTTATTAGGGGAAGCAGGCAAACAAGGCGAAGTTAATGTTCAGCTTCAGGCAGCAGGCACATCTCTAGCTCGGGAGAAGGAGTCATGTGGGCAAAAACCAAATATGCTTAAGTAAATAAACAGAAGCAACCGATGGAGGAAGTCAGAGCGCAGCACCATGCGACTGAGCTTTGTTGTGGTGAAAATGTGAACTTCAGTAACATGGTCTTATAGGTAACGTGATCTTATAGGAAATGCTGGGTGCTTTTAGGTGCTTCTAAGTGACACCACGGTTCAGGAGTTCTTATTTTTGTTGCCCTTATTGCCTGTGGTGCTGGGATGAGTACCTTGACAGTTTTCCTCTGCTCCAGAAACATCAAACAAACTGGGTTTTGTGCCAGCAGCTGAGCTACATCATAATCCTACTTCTTCCTCTTTAAAGGCTTCTTTTTATGGTCCATAAACAGCTCCTTTTTAATGGAGTTCCTGCTAATCTCCAGCTCTCGTGAGAGACCTGCCTTTCTAATGAGTGCTCGCTCTGTTCTCTTGCAGGATTGAGTTCCAGAACAAGTTCTACACTGGCACTGGGTTCAAGTTCCTCCCCTTCTCGTTCGATACCATCCGCGAAGGGAAGTTTGACGATTAGAGATCCCTCTGCTCCAGCAGTGTTAACCACCTGTGATCTATGCCTAGTACTGTCCCGTGTGTCTGAGTTGCATGTACTCCTCCCCTAGTGAAAATAACTTATTGCAGCAGCCTCGAGTGTTATCGTGGAATTTCCAAGCCGAGAGCTTTGGCATTCTCGGGTACTGAGTGACACTGGATCAAAGAAACTGCTCCTTCCTTAAGTTTACTGCTGAAGATATGAAGTGCATGAAGTGTCGGTGTGGTGTGTAATAGTGTCCTTCTCGTGTTGTGAGCTTCCTGGCAGGCTTATCAGGGCAGCATGAGAAAAACGCAGCTACAGCTGAGTGGGCATAAAGGCACACGGGGAAGAAAAGGCAACTTCAGCTTGCGTAAAGCTTGCTGCTCAGGAAAAGAGATTTTTACAGGGAGCTTTGCATGTGGATCTGCGTGTCTCTGCCTCTGATTAAATTATGAGCAATGGGCAGTTCAGGGTGTGCTTCTCCTACCTCCAGTGCTTCCACATGTGCAATGTTTTTTTAATCTGGCAAAAACAACCTCTTACCCTTTGAGATTCAGCTCTTCTCTGACCTCTGGACAAGGCTTGAGGTGCTGGGATGAAGGGGCGCAGCTCAAGGGGCCTCAGCTAAGTGTGGGGTGGTTCTCTTTGTGCCCTAGAGATGGAGAAACACCTGGCCTTTGCCTGGCTTGTCCTTGGGGGAAAAAAAAAAAAAAAAAAGCCGGTTTCTCTCCTTCATGGAGAGAAGATGCTCCTTTAACCAAGCATCTGCATGCTCAAATATCCCAGGTAAAGCCCTGTGCCTGGTTCTGCTGCTTATTTCTGGAGTCTGGTGAGCACGGGGACTTTGCTGCTAGCCCAGGCCTGTGTGCAGGTGCCTTGGGGCCAGCCTGCACAGCTCAGCCTAAAAACATGACTGGAAAGATGGACAGAGAGAGACTGGGTGTTTTTGGGACAGATGTGGGGTACATTGGGAAGTGCTCTGGTGTTCCTTACAGGTACCACGTGTCCCTAGTGCGCGGGGCTGCCTGTGCACCTTGTGGACATGGTCCAGCTGTAAGATACCTACACGTGCCAGTTGGACTGTCGTGGCTGTCTCATTTAAAAACAAAGCCCTGAGGCTGCAAAGCCCTCAGAGGTGCTGGCCCATCCAGCTGACCCCTTGTGCATGACGGCAGCGGGAGCAGCTTTTGCAGGAGCAGAGGTCCCGGTGCCTACGCCGTTGTGGCAAGGGTACGCTCATGGTCTAAGAGGCCCATCAAGGGAGAAGAGAGACTGAGTCTTCCCCAAAGGGTCTTCCCCCCCAAAAAAAAAGTCTCCGTGGCAGTGGAGTCTCTGCCGTATTTCCCCACTGCAGCCGTTGCTTTTTCTCCTGTGCAAGGTGAGCTCTGTTTTGCCCTCCTCACCGTGACGTAGCTGTAGGAGCAGTGAGCTCTGTGTGTGTGTCTGTGTCGTGTGTGAACGTGTTGTTGTTAATTGTCGCAGTGGATCTGGAGTATTTATGTATGGACAGCGTAGAACAATAACAAGAATCATCGTAACCTGGATCTGAAGCAGAAATGCCACGCAGCTGGGGGAAAAAGGGGAAAGGTGTGTGTGCACTTGGTGCAGATGGTGTCACGCGTGCGTGCGGAGCTGCACTTCGTCACCTTCTGGGCCACTGCTGTGTTTACAGGCAGACCTTGCTGTATGTTTACAAGGGTGTTTGCAGAAAGACAACATCAAAATGCAGCTGGAGCAGCGACCGCAGTCCTGCCCAGGTGGAACGTGTTGCTGATGGTCACTATAAATTAAACTAACTGCACTACCTCTGGTGTGGCCTCTCCTTCTTTCCTCCCCCTGATGCTGGGGAGGCTTCGGGGGAGAGCGGGGCCGTTAAAAACCTTCCTGCTCTGCGTTTTTCTGTCACCTTGGTGGCCGCTGAGAGGAGAGGGGATGAGAGAGCAGGCCTGTAAAATGAGAGCAGCGTGCCCGTGCCTCTGCTGGAATGTCTCCGTGCTTACAGCCCCGCTGCCCAGCCTGAACCCAGGCCAGCTGGGGCACAGCAGGGCTGCCTCGGCTGCTCCCTGCGAGAAGCACACACGCAGGAATTACAAACTAAACCTTGATTAAACCCAGTTTTTGTGGCTGCCCTTTCCACGGGGCTGAGGCAAACAGAGCCCCCCGGGCCGTGTTTACTCAGGCCTTTCCTGCAGGCTTGGAGCTGCCTGCGGGTTTTTTTTCCAAATGCGCAGGAGGAGCGGAAGGGAGGTTGCCGTGGGCTTTGGGGTTGATTGTGTTTTCCAAGCTGCTCCAGCTTTGCTGTGCTTCCGTCTCCTAACGTATTGGTCGAGGAGCGGGGTTGGGCAGCCTGAATTTGGCCGTGTCCCTGGAGCTGGAGGCTCCTGCCCCACGCAGGGACGTGGTTCCCCCGCTGCTCTGGGTGCCAGCTGTGGCCAGGGGCTGCTCTCCCCTTTCACCCCTTCCCCTGCTCCCTTGCACCACTCTCCCAGCGAGCTCTTGGTGCGCAATCCAAATATTTCTGCCCGTTTCCATAGCTCTGCTGGGCGGCTTTCAGGGCTGGCAGCGGAGGGGAGGCTGCGGGGAGCCCTGGCCTCATTTCGGAGGAGCCCTGAGCTCGCCCTCCTCCAGCAGCGGGGGTCGGGGCTGTCCCTCGAGCCAGGCACTGCCCTGGGCAATGCCCCCGGGGGGGTGAGGTGGGTGCCCTCCCACAGCCCCCCCACGGGAGATGGGTGCCCCAGGAGGGTGCCCCGCACCATCTCCCAGCACGGGTTCCCCTTTGTGCTCCTGGGGGGGGGCTCAGCTCTGTGCTTCTCCCCCGGGGATCCCTGCAGAGGGGGGGTCCAGGAGCGCCGGGGCTGCCTTTGCTCGCCGTTTCTATTCCGGGGGGGGCTACGCTGGAGCCCCCTCCACTTCCACCGATGGAGACCAAGCCCAGGGCCGTGACCCCGTCTCCTCCCCGGGTAGGGCAGCGGGGGCGGCCCCGGTTCCCCTCCCGGCGGCTCCGGGGCTCGGGGGGGGGGAGGGCTCGGGCCGCTTCTTCCCCCGGTTCCGCCGCCGCTGCCCGGTCTCGCAGTGCCCTCTGCAGGCTGGAGCTGCCCCTGCTCGGGACCGGGACCCCCCCCCCTTAACCCCCGGCCGCCGGTGCCGGTCCCGGTGCCTCCCCCGAGGCTGTGCCCAGCAGCGCAGCAAGCGAAGCCCCGAGCCCCCCACCCCGAACCCCCTCCTCGGGGCCATCCTACGGCAAAGCTGCTCCAAGCAGCCGCAGGCTGAGCCCCCCGGTGCTGAGCCCCCCGGGACCCCCTCCTGGGCCTCCTCCGGTTTGGGGCTACGGCACTGCCCTCACCGGGACCCCGGTTCTGGGTTCCCAGCCAAGCCCCGCTGCCCGTACCCCGTGTCCGAGCTGCTGCTGCCCGGTGGCACGGCCACGCTCAGCTCAGCACCTCCCGGGCCACTTCCCGGGGGGCTGGCACTGGTTTCCCCCCCGGTTCGGCCTCCCCGGTCTGCAGGCAGGGGCATCACAGCGTGCAGGAGGCCACCAGCACCAGCTCCTCGTCTCCTTCGGGGCCAACCGGGGGCTCAGTGTCCCCCTCCATCGGCTCCACAGCACAGCCTGAACCTCATGGAGCCCTGGGGACGTGCTGGTTTGGGACCCCAGGGATGTCACCAGCACGATGTGGCTTCCCCCAACCCGTCCCCAAGAGCTCAGCCCAGTGCCCATGGAGGATGCAGGCGGCCGCGGTGCTCCCCAGCAGGGTCGTGGTGTGTGGACGCCCCTTACCACGTGTCGGTGATGGGCTCATAGCTGAGGACCCCTGGAGCTGCAAGGAGCAAGGGGGGAGCTCAGAGGGGCCCAGCGCAGCAGAGCCCGGTGCAGGATTGGCCCCATCGTGGTGCTTACCCACGTACTCCGGCGTGCCCAGGATCTCCCACACCTCCTGCACCGCATCCACCCGCCGCGAGAGCCCAAAGTCCACGATGTGGATGTCACCCGGGGGGCTGCTGCGGGTCTGCAGGATGTTCTGGGGCTGATGGGCAGCGGACGGCATCAGCGTGGTCCTGCTCCCACCCCTGCCTGCAGCCCCCAGCTCCAGGCCGGTACCTTGGGGTTGAGGTGGAGGATGCCGTGGTGGTGCAGGAAGGCCACGCTGCTCAGGATCTGCCGCAGCAGGCGCACGACGTCCTTCTTGGTGAAGGCTTCGTCCTCCTCGGCCACGCGCTGCTGGAAGATCTCCCCGCTGGTGGTGCTGGGAGCGGAGCCACACGGTGAGCGGCCGGCGGAGCGGGCAAGGACCCCACGCAGCCACCGCTGGGGGTGAGCAGGGACCCCTCAGCTCCGGGTCCAGCATCACCACTCGGGGTGACGGAGCGGGGCATCGCATCCAAAAATCAGAGGCTGCTCCCCACGGGGACCCTGCTGCCCATGCAGGACCCAGCGCTGCGGGAGAAGCAACCCAGGAGCCACCCCATGTCCTCTAGGGGCCCCCACAGCAGCTCAGAGGTGCCAGTCCTCGCAGCCACAAGTGTCACGAGCCAGCAGGCCTCAGCTGCGGGGCTGCCTGGGGGGCTCAGCCTCCGTCTCCACCACCAGAAAGCACAGACCCGGCTCCGTCAGCCCGGCAGAAACCACAGGGCTGAGCGAGGCGCTGCGGGACCCCCAGCCCCTGCCTCTCACCTGCCACAGGAAGCGCAGGCGGACCCAAAATGGCAATTCCACAGCTGCTGGCCCCAAAATTTCAGCATCGGTGCGAGCAGCGTGGAGGCCTCAAGGGTTTTGGGGAGGTCAGGGTGTGCAGGGCTGCGTGGAGGCGCACTGCCGGTCGCAGCTCGAGCATGCGGCGCTGCCAGGAGCTGGGCACCGGGCAGGAGGGGACCCAGCTGCCTGTGGGTCCCCGGGGGGCACTGGGGACCCCAGAACCCCCGCTGCGGGCAGAGCCCCGGCACACTCGGTGCCCCCAGTTGTAGGGCTGGGAGCTGTCCCCGTCCCCGCAGAAATGGGGAACCGGGGGTGGATTCTCAGAAGAGCAGAGGCGATGCTGACCGAGGCCCCGCAGGTAGTGACGACACCGCAGGCTCTTGGCAAACGCTTCCTGCCCTGGTGGGAACCGCTGCGGCCACCCAAGGGGGTGCCAGCCGAGGGGTCCCCCCTGCCCCATGCCCCTCCAGCAGCCCTGCACCCCCCAGGCTGGCTCACAGCCCTTCCACCCGCGGGGCTGGGGCTGAGCGAGGCACCTGGGAGGGTGCAGGAGGGGCAGCACGCACAGGATGCCGGGCCCTTTGCTGCCCCTTTGCAGGACAAACCCCCCAGCCCCAAATCCTGGGTACCCAGAGCAGGCATAGGGAGAGCCCCGGGGCTGCACCTCAGCCCCTTCCTGCTCCCAGCTGAACCCCGAGCCCAGCTCCTGCCAGTCCGGGCTGCCAGGACCCTGCAGCATCCCTGGGGTACCTGAGCCCCCTGCACCCTGCTGCGTCCCCCCTGCACCCCTGCTGCAATTCTGCTGTGTCCCCCCCTGCACCCTGCTGCGTCTGAGCCTCCTGCAGTGTCCCCCTTAAAAGACAGATTTAAAATAGGGCCCCAGAAAATGCCTACAAAGCCCCTTTCTCCCATCAAAAATTGCCCCCAAAGGAAGGCTTTGGGTACAACCCTAATCCTAACCCTAAGCCTAAACCTAAACCCAAACCCTAACACTAACCCTAACAATAAGACTAACCCTAACCCTAACCCCAACCCCAACCCCAACCCTAACCCTAACCCTAACCCTAACCCTAACCCTAACCCTAACCCTAACCCTAACCCTAACCCTAACCCTAATCCTAACCCTAACCCTAACCCTAACCCCAACCCTAACCCTAACCCTAACCCTAATGACCCTAACCCTAACCCTAACCCTAACCCTAACCCCAACCCTAACCCTAACCCTAACCCTAATGACCCTAACCCTAACTCAAACCCTAGAACCTAACCCTAACCCTAACCCTAAACCCTGCTTCTTCTCCCTTTCCAAACAACCCTATATGTAACCGTAACCAGAACACCGAGCCAAACCCTAAGTAGGACCCTAGAAAACACGTATGGCTTCACTTTCTTCCATCAAAAAATGCTCCCAACGGAAACCTTTGGGTACACCTGAACTCCCTTTGGGAGCCTTCATTGACCCCACAGGACACAGGGCTCTGCGCCTTCTCTCTTTCCAAAGAGCCCTAAACATATGCGTAACCGGAACACGGAGCCAAACCCTAAGTGGGACCCTAGACAATTCGTGGGGCACCACTTTTGCCCATCAGAAATGCTCCCAAAGGAAGCCTTTGGGTACACCTTGTGGTGTAAGTGGGTACTGGAGGTAGGACCGGAGCACACCTCCAGCCCAAATGCTGCCCGCCCCCAGGGCGGAGCCCCGTCTCCCTGAGACACGCTTGGAGTCACTGCAGCTGCTCCTAAAAGATATATAAGATAAAATATAATATATAATATAATATAAAATAAAATATAATATAAAATATAATATAATATAGAATAGAATATAAATTAGCTCAAGGGAGACGGGATGGTAGGGAAGATCCCATCGGCATCCCATCCCATCCCCCTTGGTTGGGGTCATTGGTGGGAACTCCCCCAGTTGGGATTATTGGGGGGGCTCCCCTTTGTTTCGGGTTATTGGGGGGGGGCTCCCCTTGGTTGGGGTTATTGGGGGGGCTCCCCCCGGATGGGGTTATGGGGGGGACTCCCCTTGGTTGGGGTTATTGGGGGGGACTCCTCCCGGCTGGGATTACTGGGGGGAGGCTCCCCTTGGTTGGGGTTACGGGGGGGGGCTCCCCCCGGTTGGGGTTATTGGGGGGGGCTCCCCTTTGTTTGGGGATATTGGGGGGGGACTCCCCTTGGTTGGTGTCATTGTTGGGGCTCCTCTCAGTTGGGGATATTGGGGGGGGCTCCCCTTTGTTTGGGGATATTGGGGGGGAGTCCCCCTGGTTGAGGTTATTGGGGGGGCTCCCCCCGCTTGGGGTTATTTGGGGGGGCTCCTCCCGGCTGGGGTTATTGGGGGGGCTCCCCATGGTTGGGGTTATTGGGGGGGGCTCCCCGTGGTTGGGATTACTGGGGGGACTCCCCCTGGTGGGGGTTATTTGGGGGGGCTCCTCTCGGTTGGGGATATTGGGGGGAGCTCAGAGCGCCGCCCAGGCCATCGCGCTACACTCCGGCCCCCAAGGGGTTAAACCCGGCCCGGCTCCGGCCGCGAAGGGGTTAACGAGTTTGGGGGGAGGGGCGTGGCCAGAGGGGCGTGGCGCGCCTAACCCCGCGGGGGGGGGAGGGGCGAAGGGGGGGGGCGGGTCCGGCGGGCTCTGATTGGCGGCGGGCGGGCCGTGACCGGTGGGCGTGGCTAAGGGGGCGTGGCGCGGGAAAGGGGCGGGCGCGGGCGCGGGAGCTGGGGCGCGGGGGCGCGGCGGCGGCGGGGCCGGGGGCCGGGGGCCGGGGGCTGGGGGGCGGCGGCGGACGGCGGGGTGGGGGGGGGGCACCATGAGGCTGCTGCGGTGCCTGCGGAAGCGGGCGGCCCTGGCGGGGGTGCCCACCTACATCGAGCACTTCAGCAAGTTCTCGCCCTCGCCGCTCTCCATGAAGCAGTTCCTGGACTTCGGTAAATAACACCCCCCCCCCCCCCCGCGTGTGCTGTCCTCCCCCCCCCCATTTTGCCCCCCCCTCGGTGTACCCCCAGACCGGGCAATGCAGGAGACCCCCTCGGCAATAGCTGGCTCTGTTCTGCCCCCCCCCCCCGGTAAACAGCCGGTGTCCCGCCCCCCCCCCTTAGTTACCGCCCCCCCCACTTAGTTACCGCCCCCCCCCCTAAATTACCGCCCCCCCCCCCTCCCGAGGAGCACCCCACTAGGGTAGGAGATAGCCTGGCCTTGGGGGGGGGGAGGCTGCCCCTAAGGAGGGTCCCCCCCCCGTAGTGTTAGGGTACAGGGAAACGCCCCCCCCCCCCCCTCCTCCGGTGCTAGGGTGTCCGGTTGTTATTTTGGGGGGGGGGGGTCCCCTGCGTGCACCCTCATTAGGATAGTAAGACCCCCCCCCGGGAAATACCCCACAGGTAAAAAGCTGGGCTAGCAAAACGCTGTCCTGCTTCGGGGGGGGGGCGTCCTGCCCCCTCTGACCCCCCCCCCAAATCCCCTTTAGTTAACCCCCCCCACTATTCCAGCCCTGTCCTGCCTCCCCCCCCCAATACATACCAGGCCCTGGGGTCCCCCTCCCACCACCCCCAGCTCCCCAGGGGCTGCCATCGCCCCCCCCCCCGTGATGCTCCCCAGGGTGCCCCCACCTGTCTCTGCGTCTCTGTCACCCCCCGCCCCCCCCGCGTGGTTAATGTCAGGGCTATATTTATTTACGTCCCCCCCCCTCTTCATCCCTGCTGGTGGCTGCACCCTGGGGTCCCCTGATGCTGTTTTGTCCCCCCCCCCCCAGCTCCTCCTGGGCTTTCCCCCTTTATGACCCCCCCGTTTCTCCAAGATGTGCCCCCCCCCCCCCATTTATAGCCCCCTCCATGCCCCCACCAGGCTCTGTGCCACCCCCGGGTTGGGGACACGGCCACCCGGGGACCCCAGCGCCACCCCTGGGCGAACCCTCCCAGGCATGGGACGAGGGCGCTTCCAGCCCCAGCCCGCTCCATACTGGTCATACTGGTCCATACTGGTTGCCCAGCCTGCCGAGCCCAGCCCCGTCCCAGTGCCCTCAACCCCTTTAGGGTCTAAAATCAGGGACCTGCCGCGGTTCCTGCTGGCGGAGGGGATGAAGCCCACCTTGGGGGGCTTGGAGGGAGTTGGGGGGGGGGGGGGTCCAACGGGGTTCACCCACCCCCCCCCCCCCGTGCCCCCCAACCCCCCCCCAGGGTCCAGCAATGCCTGCGAGAAGACCTCCTTCGCCTTCCTGCGGCAGGAGCTGCCCGTGCGCCTCTCCAACATCATGAAGGAGATCAACCTCCTGCCCGACCGCGTCCTGCGCACCCCCTCCGTGCAGCTGGTGCAGAGCTGGTGAGCGGGGACACCCCCGGGGGGGGGACACGCCACCACCCCTGCCACCCCATTGTCACCACCCCCCTCCACTGCCGCCACCCGGCCCCCCTGGGGTCGTGGGGATGTCCCCTGGGTGCCAGCGTGGGTCGTGCCGCTGCCAGCACGGGTCCCACTGTTGTCACCGTGGGTCCCACCGTTGTCACCGAGGTCCTACAGTTGTCACCGAGGTCCTGCCATTGTCACCATGGGTCCCACTGCTGTCACCCTGAGGGATCCCACCGCTGTCACCTGCCTGGGTGCCACCCCACGGGTCCCACTGTTGTCACCGTGGGTCCTGCCATTGTCCCCACGGGTCCTACTATTGTCCCCACGGGTCCCACTATTGTCCCCTATCTCCCGCCACTGTCCCCATGGGTCCTACTATTGTCCCTGAGCTCCCACCATTGTCACCCCAGCTCCCACCACTGTCACTGAGGTCCCACTGCTGTCACCCAGAGGGATCCCGGTGCCACCACCTGCCTGGGTGCCCCCACTGGTCCCGCTCCCACCGCCGCTCCTGCCACCAGCTCTCGTCCCCAGCAGATCCAGAGGGTGCTGCTGGGGGGTGGGGGGCGGGCAGGGGGGTGGCACGGGGACGAGGACAAGGCACGGGTGGCACCCAGCCCTTTGGTGGCACAGGCTGCCGGCCAGCTTGGGGACACGTCACCTGCTGCCAGCACAGGGCTGGGAGGGGTCCCCAGCCCCTCCGCAACCCCTCCTGCCCCCTGAAGGGGCCAAGCCAGCCCTGGTGGCTTGGGGGGGGCAGAGGGGTGTCCCTGGGGGTGTGGGGGACGGGCTCTGGGTGTCCCTTTAAGGGCCACGTCCCCCTGCCAGCTGGTGGCAGCTTGAACCTTCTCCCAGCGCGGCCACGTGATGGGCTGTTTGCTGGTGGCGTCCCCGTGCCAGCCCTGCGAGATTTGGGACCGGGGGGGGGGTGGCAGGATCAATCCCAGCCCCTCTCCCAAAGCACATGAATTGGGGGGCGGGGGGCACATCGCTGGGACCCCCACACCCACCGTCTGTGTCCCCAACGTCCCCAGGGCCACCGTGCTATGGGGCAAGCATGTGTCCCCCCCCCACCCCCCTCCAGGGTGGCTTCATGGGGCAGCGCTCGCTCCGGGGGGGTGCTGAGCCCCTCGCCCTGCAGTGGGGACCCCCGGTGCCCCCAATTTCGGGGGGGGGGGGGTGACCGGTTCCTTCCCCAGGTACGTGCAGAGCCTGCTGGACATCATGGAGTTCCACGACAGGGACCCCGAGGACCAGGCCACGCTGGGGCAGTAAGTGCAGAGGGGGGGGGGGGGTGACAACCCCAGTGTGTCCCCCCCCCTTGTCACCTCTGGCTCAGCCGCCACCGGATTCCACGTCGGGTTTTCCCCGATGCCTCCGATCCTTGAGAAAACCCGGAGTGGATCAGAGCCGTGCCGGGACCGGGTGTCCCCCCACCCCCCCCATAGCCTTGTGTGTGTCCCCCCCCCCCCTCCATGTCCCCGGCAGGTTCACCGACGCCCTGGTGACCATCCGCAACCGGCACAACGACGTGGTGCCCACCATGGCGCAGGGCGTCATCGAGTACAAGGACGCCTACGGGGACGACCCGGTGTCCAACCAGAACATCCAGTACTTCCTCGACCGCTTCTACCTGAGCCGCATCTCCATCCGCATGCTCATCAACCAGCACAGTGAGGGTCCCCCCTTCTGGGTCCCCAGTGTCACCCCCGGCTCCCCACCGCCACCCCCCGGGGTCCCCTCGGTGACCCCGAGCGCCACCGGCGTCACCCCGCATTGAGCGTCCCATCAGTGGTCCTGAGCATCCCATCATCAGTCCTGCTCATGCCCACATTGTCCCCATCAGCTCTGGGTGTCCCTGTCCCATCTGGGGCACCCTGTCACCCCTGGGTGTCCCCTCTTGTCCCCAGTGTCACCCCTGCCCCAAGTGTCCCCACCAGCCCCGTGCGCCCTGCTTGTGTGCTCAGCATCACCTTGTCCCTGGTGTCCCCAGCAGTCCTGAGCATCCTGCTCCTGCCCCCATTGACCCCATCAGCTCTGGGTGTCCCTGTCCCCTCTGGGGCACCCTGCCAGCCCTGGGTGTCCCCTGTCACCCCTGGGTGTCCCCTTTTGTCCCCGGTGTCCCCCCTGCCCTGAGCGACCCCACGAGCCCTGTGCGCCCTGCTTGTGTCCTCAGCATCACCTTGACCCCACCAGCCCCAGGTGTCCCCATCGTCCCCAATGTCCCCCATCATCCCCAGGTGTTCCCATTGTCCCCAGGTGTCCCCACCAGCCCCAGGTGTCCCCATCATCCCCAGTGCTTGTGCACCTTGGCTGCCCCACATCCCCCCCCGCGCACGTCCCTGTCCCCTGTGTGCCCACCCTGCCCCTGCGCCCACCCCTGTCCCCATGTCACCCACCATAAGGGACCCTAAACCCAACCTTGGGCACAGCTGGGGGTGGGGGGGCACCAATCTGGGGGTCTTTGTGGGGTTATTTGGGGGTCCCCAGCGCTAACACCCCCCCCCCTGCACCTCCCCAGCGCTGCTCTTTGACGGCAGCACCAACCCGGCGCACCCCAAGCACATCGGGAGCATCGACCCCCACTGCAGCGTGGCCAACGTGGTGAGAGGTCTGTGGGGCCGGGGGGGGGTCGGCTCCCACCCCGCCGGGGGGGGCACGGCGTCAGGGAAGGGATTTGGGGGGGGGTTCAGTCCCTTAAGGTCCCCCTGATCCTCTCCTTTCTCCGGGAGCTTTTAATCCGGGAGCCACCCGTGTCACGAGCTGGGCAAGCCTCAGCCAAGGGGTGCCTGGGTGTTTTGGGGTCACCCCGGCGGTTTGTGGGTTCGCTAAAACTGCAAAATATTTTGGGGTGTGGGGAAAAGGGGGGTCCCAAAGCCTTGGTGCCAAGCGTGCCGACCCTTCCTCCTTGCTCCCCTCCCGCAGACGCCTACAACATGGCCAAGCTGCTGTGCGACAAGTACTACATGGCCTCGCCCGACCTGGAGATCGAGGAGGTGAACGGTGAGGCCGGGGGGGGGGTCCCCGCTATGGGGTCGGGGTCGGGGGAGGATTTGGGGAGGCTCGTTTGGGGCTGGGGAGGCCACTGACGGCGCTGTGCCCCGCAGCGAGCAGCCCCCAGCAGCCCATCAGCATCGTCTACGTCCCCTCGCATCTCTACCACATGCTCTTCGAGCTCTTCAAGGTAAGGCCGTGAGGACCCCAATGATTTTTTTTTTTTTTTTGGGGTGGGGGGGGGGTGGAGGAAGCGTTCTATGGGGTCCCTAAACCGCCTCGCCCCCCCCAGAACGCCATGCGAGCCACCGTGGAGAGCCACGAGAACAGCCCGCGGCTACCGGCCATCAGGGTGATGGTGGCCCTGGGCCAGGAGGACCTCTCCATCAAGGTGCGTCACCGACCCCCCCCGGGGGACACGGGGGGGGCGTCTGCCACCCCCTGCCACCCCCTGTCACCCCCTGTCACCCCCCTGTCCCCCCCTGTAGATGAGTGACCGGGGTATGGGTGTCCCCCTGCGCAAGATCGAGCGGCTCTTCAGCTACATGTACTCCACGGCTCCGACCCCACAGCTGGGCACCGGGGGGGCCCCCCTGGTAGGTGCCCCCCTGGTACGTGACACGGGATCCCGGGGCGGTGCTGGGAGGGGGCGCGGGGGGGTTTGGGGTGGGTTTGGGGACGTTTGGGGGTGGCGTGGGGTTGTTCGGGGGCGCTTGGAGGTGGCACGGGGGCGTTTGGGGGCACTTGAGGGGTGGTGGGAGGAGTTTGGGGGGGGACATTTGGGGTGGGGGGGGGGTGGGGGTGGCATGGGGACATTTTGGGGTGGCATGGGGACATTTGGGGGTGACATGGGGATGTTTGGGGTTGCTCGGAGGTGGCACAGGGGCATTTGGGGGCACTTGGGGGCTGTGGGAGGAAGTTTGGGGGTGGTATAGGGGGGCTTGGGGTTGGTGTGGGGTCACGTAGGGGTGCTTGGGGTTAGCACAGGGACATTTTGGGGTGGAATGGGCAGGTTTAGGGTGGCAGGGGGGCGCTTTGGGGTGCTTGGCTGTAACACAGGGATATTTGGGGGTGGCATGGGGATATTTGGGGGTGGCATAGTGAGGTTTGGGCTGCCGTGGGGACGTTTTGGGGTGCCTGGAGGAGCATGGGGACATCTTGGGGTGCTTTGGGTGGCATGGGGACATTTGGGGTTAACATAGGGAAATTGTGGGGTGCCTGGAACGGCATGGGGACATTTGGGGGCGCTTGGGGGTGCCATGGGGACCCCTGGGGTTGGCACGGGGATGCCCGGCGGTGCCACCTGAGGGTGCGCGCGGTGCCACTCGGGGTGGCGTGGGGAGGCATGGGGGCTCCCTGGGGTGCCGACCCCATAACCCCCAAACCCATAACCCCCAAACCCCAACACCCCAGGCCGGTTTTGGCTACGGGCTGCCCATCTCCCGCCTCTACGCCAAGTACTTCCAGGGGGACCTGCAGCTCTTCTCCATGGAGGGCTTCGGCACCGACGCCGTCATCTACCTAAAGGTGGGGGGGTCCTTCCCCGTCCCCTTATCCGGGGGGGGGGGGGGGGGGTCTCGGGGTTTCGGGGGGGGTCTCGGGCCGCTCCCCATCCCCCGGCTGTCCCCGCAGGCTCTGTCCACGGACTCGGTGGAGCGGCTGCCGGTGTACAACAAGTCGGCGTGGCGGCACTACCAGGCCAGCCAGGAGGCCGGGGACTGGTGCGTGCCCAGCACCGAACCCAAAAACACCTCCACCTACCGCGTGCCCTAGGCGTGGGGGGGGCTCCCTGCTGGGACCCCCCCCCCTCCGATTCCAAGCCTTGGTGGTGTTTAGGTACGGGGCTGGGGCTGGCGGCGGGGTCCCCTAACCGCAGCGCCCCCCCCCCCCCCCAGCACCCCCATCCCAGGGAGGGTGCGACCCCGTGGGGGGCAGCGAGGGACTGTCCCCCCCCCCCCCCCACAGCCTCCCAGTATGACCAGTAGCACTTTGCCACCCCCCCCCTCCAGCCGTGACAGGGTGGGGGGAGCGGGTCAGAGCCCCCCCTCCCCAGCTCCCTGTGCCGTCCCTGGCATTGCACTACTGAGCTGTCCCCACCCGTGTGCGCCCCCCCCCACACCCCATGCACCCCATAGGGTTGCCCCCCCCCCCCCAATAGGGTTGCCCACCCCCATATAGGATTGTCCCCCCCCCAGGCATGCTCTGACCTGCTCAGGATCCTGCCCCCCCCCTCCCCACGCTGTCAGTAAATCGGATGTTGACTGAGCGCCTCTGGTGGCTTTTTGGGGACCCCCCCCCACTTCGTGTCCCCCCTCCCCCCCCCATGGCGGTCCCTTTTCCTGCTCTGTGCCTCAGTTTCCCCCTTGGGCTTGGGAAGAGGCTGGGGGCTTGGGGACATTGGTGGCACTTGGGGGGGGGAGAGACAAATTTGGGGGCTGCAGCCATGCTCCGTGCCCCCCCCCCCCCCACAAAAAAAAAAAACAGCCCCCCCCCTCCCCACCAGAACCCCACATCCCAGTCAGGCTCGCACTGGTTTGCACTGGCCCTTGATACCCTTTTATTTCCTGGGGTGCCCCCGTGCCGGGGGGGGCTTTTACCTGGGGGGGGGGGCTGGGGGTGGGAGGGGTGGGGGTCAGCATTCGCTTACCGCACCCCAACTGGGGGGTGTGCGTGTCCGGGGGGGGGGGGGGTCAGGCCATGCACTGTCCTCGGCTGGTGCCGCACCACACCGGGGTGGATTTGGGGGGGGCAGCTGGGACCCCCCCCCCAAAACCATGGACCCCTTGGGGGGGTGGGGGGGCAGCCGGGGTTGGGGAGGGGGCATGAAATATTTGGGGAGGGGGGTCCAACGTGCTGTTTGCATCCGGAATAGGGGCCCGGGGGGGGGGCCCAATCTGTGCCCATGGGGGTGCAGGTGAAGGGGGGGGGGGACACGCAGAGGTGGGGGGGGGACAGGGACACGCGTGCTGCTCCGTGCCCGTCTCAGCCTGGCACCGCGCTCCCTTCGCCACCGCCGCGTGTCCGGGGCCAGGCGCCCCCCCCCCTCCCCAGGGAGGGCAGTGGGCAGGGGAGGGGGGGCATGGGGGCTCTCCTGTCCCCCCCCCCCCCCACTAGCTCCGCCGCTGCTCCTGGTCCTTCTTCTTCTGCTTCTCCCGCTGCTTCTCTGCCTTCTCCTGGGCCTTGCGCTCCTTCTCCACGGCCAGGCTCAGCTCCTTCAGCTTCCTCTTGAGCACGGCGCGGTCCTGGGAGCTGCCCACCCCCAGCGCCTGCCGCCACACCAGGGGCTGCTGGGGGGGGCCACACAGACCCCCCCACCAGGTCTTGGGGTGCCCGAATTCCCCTGGTCTATGCACCAGCCCCACAGGGACCTAGAACGCGGTGTGTTGGGCCACCTCCTGCTGCCCCATGGAGCAGTGTTTTGGGGTACCTAGAACCTTTTGGCCCTCGATGGGCACCTTGGTGTACGTAGATCCCACCCACATCTGTCCCGTGGAGCAGCCTGTTGGGTTACCTAGAGCCTGCTGTCCTTTGATGGGGCCGTTGGGACACCTAGAACCCACCCAGACCTCCTGCCCCACGGAGCTGCCCGTTGGGGTACTTGGAACCCAACCAAACGGGCATCGTTGGGGGATCTAGAACCCGCCCAAATCTCTCACCCCATGGAGGTGCCCGCTGGGGTACTTGGAACCCAACCAAATACACCCTATTGGGGGATCTAGAACCCACACAGACCTCCTACCCCACAGAGCTGCCCAATGGGGTACTTGGAACCCAACCAAGCGTTCCCCATTGGGCGATCTAGAACCCGCCCAGACCTCCTACCCCATTGAGCTTCCTGTTGGGTTACCTAGAACCTGTTACCCTCTGGCACGGCAGTTGGGCTACCTAGAACACAAGCTTCCTACCCCTTGGAGCACCCTGTTGGCACACCTAGACCCTCTTTGCCCCGTTCCTGAGCCCACGGGGGCACCTAGAACCCCACCCAGGGGCAGGGACTGTCACCCCCAGCCCCCCCCCCCACCCCTACCTTGAGCTTGGCACCGTCGAGGTGCAGGAGCCGGGGGCCATCGACACCGTGGGCCGAGAACTCCTCCACGTACTGCTCCAGGTTGAGGCTCTCCAACCACTGCCCCACCTGCCGGCACGTCCAGCCCGCGGCGGCGCCGGGGGGCTCGTCCAGGAACTTTTGGGGGGGGCGGGGGGGGCAGGAGGAGGGCGTTAGCGAGGGACGCACGACGCCGACCTCGCGCCCCACAACACCTTTGGGGTGGGGGGGGTGGGGGTCTCACCTCGTCCGAGGACTGCGACAGCGTGTGGTAGGGGTAGGAGCACTTGGTGGCGGCGGGGCCGGGCAGGCGCGGGCTGGAGCTGGGCGGCGGGGACTCATCGCTCAGCGTCGAGTCCTGGGGCGGCGGGAGGAGCGAGGGCTGGTGCCCCCAGAGCAGCCTGCGGCCCCCCACCCCCCCCCCAGCCCCCTTCTTGTCCTCCCCACAGGGCTGGGACACCCTAGGTGGCTACCAGACCCTATAAGGGCTTTGATATTCCAATAGCTATCTTGGCCCTATAAGGCTTTGACACCCCGATAGCTATATTGACCCTATAGGGCTTTGATACTCCGATAGTTATCTTGGCCCTACAGGGCTTTGATACCCCAATAGCTATCTTGACCCTATAAGGCTTTGACACCCCGATAGCTATCTTGACCCTATAAGGCTTTGACACCCCAATAGCTATCTTGGCCCTATAAGGGCTTTGACACCCCGGTAGCTAACTTGGCCCTATAAGGGCTTTGACACCCCGATAGCTATCTTGGCCCTATAAGGGCTTTGATACCTCGATAGCTACCTTGACCCTATAAAGGCTTTGATACCCCGATAGCTACCTTGACCCTATAAAGGCTTTGATACCCCGATAGCTATCTTGACCCTATAGCATTTTGACACCCCGATAGCTATCTTGACCCTACAGGGATTTGACACCCCGATAGCTATCTTGACCCTACTGGCCATTGATCCCCCTCCCTACAGCTACCCAACCCTATGGGTCTCTCATCCTCCCCCCATAACTGTCTTGGCTCTACGGGGCTTTGATCCCCTCCCCTAGAGCTACCTTGACTTTATGAAGCTTTGACTCCCCCCGTAACTTTCTTGACTCTGTAGGGCTTTGAGCCGCTCGCCCATCGTTATCTTGACCTTATGGGGCTTTGATCCCCTTGTCTGTAGCCACACAACCCTATAGATTTCACCCCTTCCCCTATAGTTATCTCGACCCTATGGGGCTTTGTCCCCCTACCCAAACCCAAAGACCTTTGACCTCTTCCCCTACAGTGACCTCACCCACAGAAGCACCGACCTTCCCTACAGCATCCCGGCCCTATAGGACTCCCGTGCCCTCCCCTACACCCACCTGCCCCAACGGGGGGGGGGGGGGGGGGGGTCGGGGACCCCCGGGCACTGACCTGGGAGGCGGATTTGGCGGGGCTGAGCCCCTCGTGCCGGGGGGAGCCAGCGGGCGACGCGGAGCCGGGGGACGCCGAGCCCCTGGCGCTATCCGAGAACCAGGAGAAGGGCAGGAACGGGGACCCCGAGGGGCGGCCGGGACCCTCCGACGCCTCCCTGGGGACAGAGCCACGTATTAGGGCCCTGGAGCCGCCCCCGCCCGCTGTATGGGGCCCAGCAGCCCCCCCCCATGACGGGTTGGGGACCCCCACCTGCTGCCCATGGACAGGCGGTTGCTGCCCTTCTCCTTGCGGCTCTTGCTGGAGGACGCCCGGCGGAGGGTGACCCTGCGTGGGGGGAGTGGGGTGGAGAGATGGGTGCCCCGATGGCCCTGCTCCCCCCTCCCGGCCCCATCAGCCCCCCCCAGCCCTCATTCCCTCTGTCTCCTTCCATCCTTCTTCAGGAAACCATCCCGTCTGTCCGTCCGTCTGTCCGTCCATCCATCCATCCATCCCTACGGAGACCCCCCCACCTCCCTGTCCCTCCAGCCCCCCCTCCATTCATCCCCCCACCTTCCCCTTGCCCCTCACCCCCCACCCATCCACCCATCTGTCCCGTATCCACCCCTCCCCACCCCCTCGACCCCCCCCCAACCCCCTCAACCCCCCCCCCCCGGGACCGGGGCTCACCCCAAATCCAAGAACTTCCTCCGCGTCTTCTTATCCAGCCCCACGGTGGGGCTGGCCGGCTCGGGGGGGCTCATGTCCCTGCTGTCATCTGCAGGATGAGGACGGGGGGTGTCAGCCAGCGCCCCCTGCTTGGGGGTGCCTTGGAGGGGGGGTGAAATTTGAGGGGGGGGCTCACCTTCGCTGTGCCGCTGGGGCCGTGCGTCGCGGCGGGCGAAGCCGGGCGAGCTGTCGGAGCTGGGGCAGGATTTGGGCGAGGGGGTGCCCGCCAGCCCCTCCTGGGACGAGGCGTTGGTGAGGGGCCGGTAGCGGCTGAGGGGGGGCGAGGGGGCCGGGGGGGGCTCCCCCAACGCCCTCCTCACCGCCCCCGCCTCGAAGGAGAACTCGGCGCCGCGGGAGAAGGGCGAAGGGGCCGAGAGCGGCGGCGCGGCGGGGGGCGAGCGGCCGGGGGCCACGGGGCTGCCCTCGGCTCCCTGGGGAGGGGGGTGGGGGGGGGGGCGGAGGGAAGAGGGAGGGGGGCACATGGCACGGGGGCGTCAAATCCCTGTGCCCCCCCCTCGTCCTCACCCATCGGGGGCTCTCCAAATCCCCCCCAACCGGGGCCGTTCCCTGCGTGACGCTCCCTCTCCATCCCTTCCCCAAATTTTTCCCAAGGGGTGGGGGGGGGTGTCTGGCGCGCCCCAAATCCCTTCACCCCCCCCGGTTGCCACCCCCCCCCCCCGGGGGTCTCACCGCCGCGTCGAGCCCCTCCTCGCCCTCGGTGGAGCTGGCGCTGTCTCGCAGGCGGGAGCGGGAGGGTCGGTGCCGGCGGCCCTTGGCTAGGAGCCGGGCTCGAGCCTTCTGCAAGCTGCTGTCCAGGCGCGGCGTCTCTGGAACCACAGCGGTAAAATCTGGGGGTGAAAGAGAGACCGGGGCAGAGGGGGACGGACGGACGGACGGACGGATGGACGGACGGATGGATGGACGGACGGATGGATGGACGGACGGATGGATGGATGGATGGACGGATGGACGGGGAGGTGGGAGAGGTGGGGGGACGCAGATGGGGATGGGGATGGGTAAGGGGATGGAGCGTGGGGAGGGGAAGGGTGGGTAAGGGGCGAGGAGGTGGGAGGTGGGTGGACAGACGGACGGACGGATGGACGGACGGATGGATGGATGGATGGATGGACGGATGGATGGATGGACGGATGGGGAGGTGGGAGAGGTGGGGGGACGCGGATGGGGATGGGTAAGGGGATGGGGATGGAGGGTGGGGAGGGGAAGGGTGGGTAAAGGGCGAGGAGGTGGGAGGTGGGTGGACAGACGGATGGACGGATGGACGGACGGATGGACGGATGGACGGATGGATGGACGGACGGATGGACGGATGGATGGATGGGGAGGTGGGATGGGTGGGGGGGCGCAGATGGGGTTGGTAAGGGGATGGGGATGGAGGGTGGGGAGGGGAAGGGTGGGTAAAGGGCGAGGAGGTGGGAGGTGGGTGGACGGACGGACGGACGGATGGATAGGGGTAGGGAAAGGGAAAGGGAGGTGGGGATGGACAGACGGACAGACGGGTACAGGGAGGGGGGGGAGAGGGGGGCACGGATGGACGCGGAGGGTCAGGGAGGATGGGGACAAGACGGAGGGGTGGGGAGGGGCAGGGACATCGAGGAGGGAGGGATGGGGGAGGACAGAAGGGGGGTGGCAGAGCAGCGGAGGGACAGACGGACAGGGACAGACGGACGGGTGGTCAGGAAGAGAAGGCCAGCACGGGGACAGGGAGGGGACAGAGGGACACGGGGACATGGGGACAGGGCAAGCATGGGACCGGTGGGATCCCAGAGGAGAGGGCAGGGGGCGAGGGGGGGGGCGTTGGGGACACGGGGACGGGGGGCACCCCGGTGGGGTGGGAGGGGGACGGGGGGACAGAGAGAAGAGCTCAGAGGTGCCCGCAGCGGGGACTGGAGCTGTGGGGTGTCCCCAGGGACCCAACGTCCCCGTCACCCCCAAATCCTGGGGGGGGGGCAAGTGGCACCCCCCCACCCCGCTGTGCCCCAAACCCGGGGGGTGGGTGGCTCGGGGCAGTGTCCCCTGGTTGTCCCCGTGCCATGTGCCCCGTGTGTGTCCCCATGTCCCCGTGTCCTCCTGTCCCACCCCCCCTCACGTCCCTGCCCCCCCATCCCTGTGTCCCCCCCCCCCCCCACAACCACATCCCTGCACCCCCCCCCACGTCCCTGCGTCCCCATGCCTGACCCCACAGGTGACCCCCCCCAAAAAAAAAAAAAAAGGTGACCCCATCACCACCACAACACCAAGAGGGTGCAGGGGGGGGGGGGCAGCAGGGGCAGCACCCCCCACTGGGTGCTGCCCCCCCCTTTCAGCCCCCCCCCCCAGGGACTCACCGAAAACCTCATCCTCCGCGTCCTGCAGCTTGGAGACCGACATGGTGGGGCAGGGCTGGGGGGGGCGCAGGGGGCAGTCAGGGACCGGGGGGGGGGGGTCGGTATTTATTTATTTTTTTTTGGGGGGGGGGGGTAAGGTAATGAGGCCAGTTGTTACGGGGCGGTCAGGAAGGGGTTAAATCCCTCCCGATGTTTGGGGGGGGGTCCTCTCGGTGGGGGGGGGGGCTGCTCATGCCTTGGGGGCACCATTGGGGGGGGGTGAGGGGGGGGGGGCAGGGCTGAGCCCTGATACCCCAAATCCCCCCCCCCCCAAAAGGCCCCTCCCTGCCCCCAGGGAGGCCAGTGGGGGGGGGAGGGGGGGTGATACTGGGGGGGGTGATACTGGGGGGGCTGTACTGGGAGGGGGGTGGTACTGGAGGGATTGTACTGGGCGGGGGGGGTTGTACTGGGGGGGCTGTACTGGGGGAGGGGGTGGTACTGGGGGGGCTGTACTGGGGGGGTGATACTGGGGGGGCTGTACTGGGGATGGGGTGGTACTGGGGGGGCTGTACTGGGGGGGTGGTGATACTGGGGGGGCTGTACCGGGGATGGGGAGGTACCGGGGGGGCTGTACCGAGGATGCTGTCCCGGGGGGGGGCTGTCCCGGGGATGGGCTGGCACCGGGGGGGCCGTACCCAGAATGGGGCGGCCCCGGGGGGGCTGTCCCGGGGGTGGGGTGGTTCCGGGGGGGCTGTCCCGGGGCTGTTCCCTCCCGGGGGGTTCCGCCCTGGCCCCCCCCCCCCCCCCCCCCCTTTGCCGTGTCCCCCCCCCCCCCCCACTCACCCGCTCTCCTCGGGCATCCTGGGCGCCTCCCGCCGCCGGGCCCGCGGCCGAACCGGGCTAAGCCGGGGGGGGGGGGATGAGGATGGGGATGGGAATGGGGGGGGGGAGGTGAGAGGGGGGGGGGGACAGGAACCCGGAAGCGGCTGGGGGAGGGGAGGGGGGGGTGGGATCCGCCGCCCCGCCCCGCCCCGCCCCGCCCGGTCCGACACGGATCGGATCGGATCGGATCGGATCAGCACGGATCGGTCCGGTTCAGCCCAGTTCAGCCCAGTTCAGCCCGGTTCAGCCCAGTTTGGCTCGGTTCAGCCCGGTTCGGCTCGGATCAACCCGATTTAGCCCGGTTCGGCCCGGTTCAGCCCAGCCCGGCCCCGTTCAGCCCAGTTCAGCCCGGTTCGGTCCAGTTCAGCCCGGTTCAGCCCGGTTCAGCCCGGTTCGGTCCGGTTCAGCCCAGTTCAGCCCAGTTCAGCCCGGTTCGGCCCAGTTTGGCTCGGTTCAGCCCGGTTCGGCCCGGCCCGGCGCGGTGCGCAGCGCGTGGTGCTGAATGGACAGCGCCCGGGGGCCCGCGGGCACGCGCACGGCCCGGGCACGCGCGCACACG
>NW_028137609.1:0-12500 GCF_965140915.1 Aythya marila
GGGGGGGATTTTCTTCCAGTTTTGGGGGTGATCCCGTTCTTTTTTGGGGTGTTTTTGACATGTTTTTGGGGTCTCTGTTGGGTTTTGTTGGGTTCTTGTTTTTCATCATGTTGGAAAAGTTTAACTTGCGTGTTTTGGAGAACATCAGGTAGGTTTAGTGTCGTTTTGGGGTGGATCTATTTTTTTGGGGTTTTCTTTCGTTTTGGGGGGTTATCCCATTCTTTTTTGGGGTGTTTTTGACGTGTTTTGGGGTGTCCGTTGGGTTTTAGTTGGATTCTCGTTGGTCCTTAAGGGAAATGGGAGTGGATTGTGGGTTTTGAAGAAGATCAGGTGAGTTTAGGGTGGTTTTGCGGGGAAATTCATAGTTTTTGGTGTTTTTTCTTCTGATTCAGTTATTTTTTGGGGTGTTTTTGACGTGTTTTGGGGTCTCCGTTGGTATTCCTTGGGTTTTATGTGGTCATGGTGGTGGAAAATTGTAAATTGTGGGTTTTGGAGAACTTCAGGTAGGTTTAGGGGAATTTTGGGGTGGATTCATGGTATTTGGTCTTTTCTTCTGTTTTTTTTTTTGGGTGATCCTGTTCTTTTTTGGGGTGTTTATGATGTGTTTTGGGGTCTCCGTTGGGTTTTAGTTGGGTTCTTGTTGGTCATCATGGTGAAAAAGTGTAAATTGTGGCTTTTGGAGAACATCAGGTAGGTTTAGGGGGACTTTTGGGGCAGAGTCATGTTTTTTGGTGTTTTCTTCTGTTTCTTGGGGTGGTCCCGTTCTTTTTTGGGAAGTTTTTGAGGTGTTTGCGGGTCTCCGTTGGGTTTTGTTGTGTACTCGTTGGTCATCGTGGTGGAAAATGGTAAATTGTGGGTTTTGGAGAACATCAGGTAGGTTTAGGGTGGTTTTGGGATTGGATCCGTGCTTTTTGGGATTTTTCTTCCAGTTTATGGGTGATCCCTTTATTTTTGGGGTGTTTTTGATGTGTTTTTGGTGTCTCGTTTTGGGTTTTCGTTTGGTTCATGTTGGTCATCCTGGTGAAAAAGTGTAAATTGTGGCTTTTGGAGAACATCAGGTAGGTTTAGGGGGACTTTTGGTGTGGATCTATGGCTTTTGGGGTTTTCTTTCGTTTTTAGGGTTTATCCCGTTCTTGTTTTGGGTGTTTTTGACTTCTTTTGGGGTCTCCGTTGGGTTTCGTTGGGTTTTCCATGGTCATCATGTTGGAAAATTGTAAATTGTGGGTTTTGGAGATCATCAGGTAGGTTTAGGGTGGTTTTGGGGTGGATCTATGATTTTGAAGGATTTTCTTCCAATTTTGGGGGTGATCCCTTTCTTTTTTTTTTTTTTTTTTTTTTTTTTTGACGTGTTTTGTGGTCTCCGTTGGGTTTCGTTGGGTTTTCCATGGTCATCAATGTGGAAAAGTGTAAATTGTGGGTTTTGGAGAACTTCAGGTTGGTTTAGGGGGATTTTTGGTGTGGATCTATGGCTTTTGGGGTTTTCTTTCGTTGTTGGGGTTGAACCAGTTCTTTTTTGGGGTGTTTTTGACGTTTTTGGGGTCTCCGTTGGGTTTTGTTGGGTTCTCGTTGGTCGTTAGGGTAAATGGGAGTGGATTGTGGGTTTTGAAGAAGATCAGGTGAGTTTAGGGTGATTTGGGAGGGAAATGCATAGTTTTGTTTTTTTTTTCTTCTGATCCAGTTCTTTTTTGGGGTGTTTTGGACATGTTTTGGGGTTTCCGTTGCGTTTTGTTGAGTTCCTAATGGGTTTTATGGTGGGTGGGAGTGGATTTTGGGATTTGGAGAAGATCAGGTAGGTTTAAAGGTTTTCTTGGGGTTAAATCACGTATTTTCTTCTGATCCGGTTTGCTTTTGGGGTGTTTTTGAGGTGTTTTGGGGTTTCTGTTGCGTTTTGTTGAGTTCCTAATGGGTTTTATGGTTGTTGGGAGTGGACTTTGGGATTTGGAGAAGATCAGGTAGGTTTAGGGTGGTTTTGGGATTGGATCCATGCTTTTTGGGGATTTTCTTCCAGTTTTGGGGGTTATCCCGTTCTTTTTTGGGGTGTTTTTGACATGTTTTGATGTCTCTGTTGGGTTTTGTTGGGTTTTCTGTTGGCATCTTGGTGGAAAAGGGTAAATTGTGGGTTTTGGAGAACTTCAGGTAGGTTTAGGGGGACTTTTGGGGTGGATTCATGGTATTTGGGGTTTTCTTCTGTTTTTTTGGGGTGATCCTGTTCTTTTTTGGGGTGTTTTTGACATGTTTTGGGGTTGTCCGTTGGGTTTTGTTGGGTTCTCGTTGGTCATCATTGTGAAAAAGGGTAAATTGTGGGTTTTGGAGAACATCAGGTAGGCTTAGGGGGACTTTTGGGGTGGATCTATGGCATTTGGGTTTTTCTTCTGTTTTTGGGGGAGATCCTGTTCTTTTTTTTTTTTTTTTTTTTTGACATGTTTTTTGTCTCCATTGGGTTTCGTTGGGTTTTCCATGGTCATCATGGTGGAAAAGGGTAAATTTGTGGGTTTTGGAGAACATCAGGTAGGTTTAGGCTGGTTTTGGGATTGGATCTGTGCTTTTTGGGGATTTTCTTCCAGTTTATGGGTGATCCCTTTCTTTTTTGGGGTGTTTTTGACGTGTTTTGGTGTCTCCTTTTGGGTTTTCGTTTGGTTCATGTTGGTCATCATGGTGAAAATTGTAAATTTTTTGGGGGGGAATTTTCTTCCAGTTTTGGGGGTGATCCCGTTCTTTTTTGGGGTGTTTTTGACATGTTTTGGGGTCTCTGTTGGGTTTTGTTGGGTTCTTGTTTTTCATCATGTTGGAAAAGTTTAACTTGCGTGTTTTGGAGAACATCAGGTAGGTTTAGTGTCGTTTTGGGGTGGATCTATTTTTTTGGGGTTTTCTTTCGTTTTGGGGGGTTATCCCATTCTTTTTTGGGGTGTTTTTGACGTGTTTTGGGGTCTCCGTTGGGTTTTAGTTGGATTCTCGTTGGTCCTTAAGGGAAATGGGAGTGGATTGTGGGTTTTGAAGAAGATCAGGTGAGTTTAGGGTGGTTTTGCGGGGAAATTCATAGTTTTTGGTGTTTTTTCTTCTGATTCAGTTATTTTTTGGGGTGTTTTTGATGTGTTTTGGGGTCTCCGTTGTTTTTTGTTGGGTTCTTGTTGTTCATCATGGTGAAAACGGGTAAATTGTGGGTATTGGAGAACATCAGGTAGGTTTAGGGGGACTTTTGGGGTGGATCAACGGCTTTTAGGGTTTTCTTCCAGTTTTGGGGGTGATCCCGCTTTTTTTTGTGGTGTTTTTGACGTGTTTTGGGGTTTCCGTTGTGTTTTGTTGATTTCCTAATGTGTTTTAAGTTTGTTGGGAGTGGACTTTGGGATTTGGAGAACATCAGGTAGGTTTAGTGTGGTTTTGGGGTGGATCTATGTTTTTTGGGGGTTTTCTTTCTTTTTTAGGGGTTATCCTGTTCTTGTTTGGGGTGTTTTCGACTTGTTTTGGGGTCTCCGTTGGGTTTTAGTTGGATTCTCGTTGGTCCTTAAGGGAAATGGGAGTGGATTGTGGGTTTTGAAGAAGATCAGGTGAGTTTAGGGTGGTTTTGCGGGGAAATTCATAGTTTTTGGTGTTTTTTCTTCTGATTCAGTTCTTTTTTGGGGTGTTTTTGACGTGTTTTGGGGTTTCCGTTGGGTTTCGTTGAGTTCCTAATGGGTTTTATGGTGGTTGGGAGTGGACATTTGGATTTGGAGAACATCAGGTACGTTTAGAGTGGTTTGGGGATTGGATCCGTGCTTTTTGGGGTTTTCTTTGGTTTTGGGGGTGACCCTGTTCTTGTTTGGGGTGTTTTTGACGTGTTTTGGGTTCTCCGTTGGGTTTCGTTGTGTTTTCCGTGGTCATCATGGTGGAAAAGTGTAAATTGTGGGTTTTGGAGAACATCAGGTAGGTTTATGAGGACTTTTGGGGCAGATTCATGTTTTTTAGGGTTTTCTTCTGTTTTTTCTAGTGATCCAGTTGGTTTTCGGCGTGTTTTTGACGTGTTTTGTGGTCTCCGTTGGGTTTCGTTGGGTTTTCCGTGGTCATCATGGTGGAAAAGTGTAAATTGTGGGTTTTGGAGAACATCAGGTAGATTTAGGGTGTTTTGGGGGTGGATCTATGGTTTTGGGGGATTTTCTTCCAGTTTTGGGGTGATCGAATTCATTTTTGGGGTGCTTCTGACGTGTTTTGGGTTCTTCGTTGGGTTTCGTTGGGTTTTCTGTTGGCATCTTGGTGGAAAAGGGTAAATTGTGGGTTTTGGAGAACTTCAGGTAGGTTTAGGGGGACTTTTGGGGTGGATTCATGGTATTTGGGGTTTTCTTCTGTTTTTTGGGGTGATCCTGTTCTTTTTTGGGGTGTTTTTGACGTGTTTTGGGGTTGTCCGTTGGGTTTTGTTGGGTTCTCGTTGGTCATCATTGTGAAAAAGGGTAAATTGTGGGTTTTGGAGAACATCAGGTAGGCTTAGGGGGACTTTTGGGGTGGATCTATGGCATTTGGGTTTTTCTTCTGTTTTTGGGGGAGATCCTGTTCTTTTTTGTTTTTTTTGTTTTTTTTTTTTTGACATGTTTTTTGTCTCCATTGGGTTTCGTTGGGTTTTCCATGGTCATCATGGTGGAAAAGGGTAAATTTGTGGGTTTTGGAGAACATCAGGTAGGTTTAGGCTGGTTTTGGGATTGGATCTGTGCTTTTTGGGGATTTTCTTCCAGTTTATGGGTGATCCCTTTCTTTTTTGGGGTGTTTTTGACGTGTTTTGGTGTCTCCTTTTGGGTTTTCGTTTGGTTCATGTTGGTCATCATGGTGAAAATTGTAAATTTTTTGGGGGGGGATTTTCTTCCAGTTTTGGGGGTGATCCCGTTCTTTTTTGGGGTGTTTTTGACATGTTTTGGGGTCTCTGTTGCGTTTTGTTGAGTTCCTAATGGGTTTTATGGTGGGTGGGAGTGGATTTTGGGATTTGGAGAAGATCAGGTAGGTTTAAGGGTTTTCTTGGGGTTAAATCACGTATTTTCTTCTGATCCGGTTTGCTTTTGGGGTGTTTTTGAGGTGTTTTGGGGTTTCTGTTGCGTTTTGTTGAGTTCCTAATGGGTTTTATGGTTGTTGGGAGTGGACTTTGGGATTTGGAGAAGATCAGGTAGGTTTAGGGTGGTTTTGGGATTGGATCCATGCTTTTTGGGGATTTTCTTCCAGTTTTGGGGGTTATCCCGTTCTTTTTTGGGGTGTTTTTGACATGTTTTGATGTCTCTGTTGGGTTTTGTTGGGTTTTCTGTTGGCATCTTGGTGGAAAAGGGTAAATTGTGGGTTTTGGAGAACTTCAGGTAGGTTTAGGGGGACTTTTGGGGTGGATTCATGGTATTTGGGGTTTTCTTCTGTTTTTTTGGGGTGATCCTGTTCTTTTTTGGGGTGTTTTTGACATGTTTTGGGGTTGTCCGTTGGGTTTTGTTGGGTTCTCGTTGGTCATCATTGTGAAAAAGGGTAAATTGTGGGTTTTGGAGAACATCAGGTAGGCTTAGGGGGACTTTTGGGGTGGATCTATGGCATTTGGGTTTTTCTTCTGTTTTTGGGGGAGATCCTGTTCTTTTTTTTTTTTTTTTTTTTTTTTTTGACATGTTTTTTGTCTCCATTGGGTTTCGTTGGGTTTTCCATGGTCATCATGGTGGAAAAGGGTAAATTTGTGGGTTTTGGAGAACATCAGGTAGGTTTAGGCTGGTTTTGGGATTGGATCTGTGCTTTTTGGGGATTTTCTTCCAGTTTATGGGTGATCCCTTTCTTTTTTGGGGTGTTTTTGACGTGTTTTGGTGTCTCCTTTTGGGTTTTCGTTTGGTTCATGTTGGTCATCATGGTGAAAATTGTAAATTTTTTGGGGGGGAATTTTCTTCCAGTTTTGGGGGTGATCCCGTTCTTTTTTGGGGTGTTTTTGACATGTTTTGGGGTCTCTGTTGGGTTTTGTTGGGTTCTTGTTTTTCATCATGTTGGAAAAGTTTAACTTGCGTGTTTTGGAGAACATCAGGTAGGTTTAGTGTCGTTTTGGGGTGGATCTATTTTTTTGGGGTTTTCTTTCGTTTTGGGGGGTTATCCCATTCTTTTTTGGGGTGTTTTTGACGTGTTTTGGGGTCTCCGTTGGGTTTTAGTTGGATTCTCGTTGGTCCTTAAGGGAAATGGGAGTGGATTGTGGGTTTTGAAGAAGATCAGGTGAGTTTAGGGTGGTTTTGCGGGGAAATTCATAGTTTTTGGTGTTTTTTCTTCTGATTCAGTTATTTTTTGGGGTGTTTTTGATGTGTTTTGGGGTCTCCGTTGTTTTTTGTTGGGTTCTTGTTGTTCATCATGGTGAAAACGGGTAAATTGTGGGTATTGGAGAACATCAGGTAGGTTTAGGGGGACTTTTGGGGTGGATCAACGGCTTTTAGGGTTTTCTTCCAGTTTTGGGGGTGATCCCGCTTTTTTTTGTGGTGTTTTTGACGTGTTTTGGGGTTTCCGTTGTGTTTTGTTGATTTCCTAATGTGTTTTAAGTTTGTTGGGAGTGGACTTTGGGATTTGGAGAACATCAGGTAGGTTTAGTGTGGTTTTGGGGTGGATCTATGTTTTTTTGGGGTTTTCTTTCTTTTTTAGGGGTTATCCTGTTCTTGTTTGGGGTGTTTTCGACTTGTTTTGGGGTCTCCGTTGGGTTTTAGTTGGATTCTCATTGGTCCTTAAGGGAAATGGGAGTGGATTGTGGGTTTTGAAGAAGATCAGGTGAGTTTAGGGTGGTTTTGCGGGGAAATTCATAGTTTTTGGTGTTTTTTCTTCTGATTCAGTTCTTTTTTGGGGTGTTTTTGACGTGTTTTGGGGTTTCCGTTGGGTTTCGTTGAGTTCCTAATGGGTTTTATGGTGGTTGGGAGTGGACATTTGGATTTGGAGAACATCAGGTACGTTTAGAGTGGTTTTGGGATTGGATCCGTGCTTTTTGGGGTTTTCTTTGGTTTTGGGGGTGACCCTGTTCTTGTTTGGGGTGTTTTTGACGTGTTTTGGGTTCTCCGTTGGGTTTCGTTGTGTTTTCCGTGGTCATCATGGTGGAAAAGTGTAAATTGTGGGTTTTGGAGAACATCAGGTAGGTTTATGAGGACTTTTGGGGCAGATTCATGTTTTTTAGGGTTTTCTTCTGTTTTTTCTAGTGATCCAGTTGGTTTTCGGCGTGTTTTTGACGTGTTTTGTGGTCTCCGTTGGGTTTCGTTGGGTTTTCCGTGGTCATCATGGTGGAAAAGTGTAAATTGTGGGTTTTGGAGAACATCAGGTAGATTTAGGGTGTTTTGGGGGTGGATCTATGGTTTTGGGGGATTTTCTTCCAGTTTTGGGGTGATCGAATTCATTTTTGGGGTGCTTCTGACGTGTTTTGGGTTCTTCGTTGGGTTTCGTTGGGTTTTCTGTTGGCATCTTGGTGGAAAAGGGTAAATTGTGGGTTTTGGAGAACTTCAGGTAGGTTTAGGGGGACTTTTGGGGTGGATTCATGGTATTTGGGGTTTTCTTCTGTTTTTTGGGGTGATCCTGTTCTTTTTTGGGGTGTTTTTGACGTGTTTTGGGGTTGTCCGTTGGGTTTTGTTGGGTTCTCGTTGGTCATCATTGTGAAAAAGGGTAAATTGTGGGTTTTGGAGAACATCAGGTAGGCTTAGGGGGACTTTTGGGGTGGATCTATGGCATTTGGGTTTTTCTTCTGTTTTTGGGGGAGATCCTGTTCTTTTTTGTTTTTTTTGTTTTTTTTTTTTTGACATGTTTTTTGTCTCCATTGGGTTTCGTTGGGTTTTCCATGGTCATCATGGTGGAAAAGGGTAAATTTGTGGGTTTTGGAGAACATCAGGTAGGTTTAGGCTGGTTTTGGGATTGGATCTGTGCTTTTTGGGGATTTTCTTCCAGTTTATGGGTGATCCCTTTCTTTTTTGGGGTGTTTTTGACGTGTTTTGGTGTCTCCTTTTGGGTTTTCGTTTGGTTCATGTTGGTCATCATGGTGAAAATTGTAAATTTTTTGGGGGGGGATTTTCTTCCAGTTTTGGGGGTGATCCCGTTCTTTTTTGGGGTGTTTTTGACATGTTTTGGGGTCTCTGTTGGGTTTTGTTGGGTTCTTGTTTTTCATCATGTTGGAAAAGTTTAACTTGCGTGTTTTGGAGAACATCAGGTAGGTTTAGTGTCGTTTTGGGGTGGATCTATTTTTTTGGGGTTTTCTTTCGTTTTGGGGGGTTATCCCATTCTTTTTTGGGGTGTTTTCGACTTGTTTTGGGGTCTCCGTTGGGTTTTAGTTGGATTCTCGTTGGTCGTTAAGGTAAATGGGAGTGGATTGTGGGTTTTGAAGAAGATCAGGTGAGTTTAGGGTGGTTTTGCGGGGAAATTCATAGTTTTTGGTGTTTTTTCTTCTGATTCAGTTATTTTTTGGGGTGTTTTTGACGTGTTTTGGGGTCTCCGTTGGTATTCCTTGGGTTTTATGTGGTCATGGTGGTGGAAAATTGTAAATTGTGGGTTTTGGAGAACTTCAGGTAGGTTTAGGGGAATTTTGGGGTGGATTCATGGTATTTGGTCTTTTCTTCTGTTTTTTTTTTGGGTGATCCTGTTCTTTTTTGGGGTGTTTATGATGTGTTTTGGGGTCTCCGTTGGGTTTTAGTTGGGTTCTTGTTGGTCATCATGGTGAAAAAGTGTAAATTGTGGCTTTTGGAGAACATCAGGTAGGTTTAGGGGGACTTTTGGGGCAGAGTCATGTTTTTTGGTGTTTTCTTCTGTTTCTTGGGGTGGTCCCGTTCTTTTTTGGGAAGTTTTTGAGGTGTTTGCGGGTCTCCGTTGGGTTTTGTTGTGTACTCGTTGGTCATCGTGGTGGAAAATGGTAAATTGTGGGTTTTGGAGAACATCAGGTAGGTTTAGGGTGGTTTTGGGATTGGATCCGTGCTTTTTGGGGATTTTCTTCCAGTTTATGGGTGATCCCTTTATTTTTGGGGTGTTTTTGATGTGTTTTGGTGTCTCGTTTTGGGTTTTCGTTTGGTTCATGTTGGTCATCCTGGTGAAAAAGTGTAAATTGTGGCTTTTGGAGAACATCAGGTAGGTTTAGGGGGACTTTTGGTGTGGATCTATGGCTTTTGGGGTTTTCTTTCGTTTTTAGGGTTTATCCCGTTCTTGTTTTGGGTGTTTTTGACTTCTTTTGGGGTCTCCGTTGGGTTTCGTTGGGTTTTCCATGGTCATCATGTTGGAAAATTGTAAATTGTGGGTTTTGGAGATCATCAGGTAGGTTTAGGGTGGTTTTGGGGTGGATCTATGATTTTGAAGGATTTTCTTCCAATTTTGGGGGTGATCCCTTTCTTTTTTTTTTTTTTTTTTTTTTTTTTTGACGTGTTTTGTGGTCTCCGTTGGGTTTCGTTGGGTTTTCCATGGTCATCAATGTGGAAAAGTGTAAATTGTGGGTTTTGGAGAACTTCAGGTTGGTTTAGGGGGATTTTTGGTGTGGATCTATGGCTTTTGGGGTTTTCTTTCGTTGTTGGGGTTGAACCAGTTCTTTTTTGGGGTGTTTTTGACGTTTTTGGGGTCTCCGTTGGGTTTTGTTGGGTTCTCGTTGGTCGTTAAGCTAAATGGGAGTGGATTGTGGGTTTTGAAGAAGATCAGGTGAGTTTAGGGTGATTTGGGAGGGAAATGCATAGTTTTGTTTTTTTTTTCTTCTGATCCAGTTCTTTTTTGGGGTGTTTTGGACATGTTTTGGGGTTTCCGTTGCGTTTTGTTGAGTTCCTAATGGGTTTTATGGTGGGTGGGAGTGGATTTTGGGATTTGGAGAAGATCAGGTAGGTTTAAGGGTTTTCTTGGGGTTAAATCACGTATTTTCTTCTGATCCGGTTTGCTTTTGGGGTGTTTTTGAGGTGTTTTGGGGTTTCTGTTGCGTTTTGTTGAGTTCCTAATGGGTTTTATGGTTGTTGGGAGTGGACTTTGGGATTTGGAGAAGATCAGGTAGGTTTAGGGTGGTTTTGGGATTGGATCCATGCTTTTTGGGGATTTTCTTCCAGTTTTGGGGGTTATCCCGTTCTTTTTTGGGGTGTTTTTGACATGTTTTGATGTCTCTGTTGGGTTTTGTTGGGTTTTCTGTTGGCATCTTGGTGGAAAAGGGTAAATTGTGGGTTTTGGAGAACTTCAGGTAGGTTTAGGGGGACTTTTGGGGTGGATTCATGGTATTTGGGGTTTTCTTCTGTTTTTTTGGGGTGATCCTGTTCTTTTTTGGGGTGTTTTTGACATGTTTTGGGGTTGTCCGTTGGGTTTTGTTGGGTTCTCGTTGGTCGTTAAGCTAAATGGGAGTGGATTGTGGGTTTTGAAGAAGATCAGGTGAGTTTAGGGTGATTTGGGAGGGAAATGCATAGTTTTGTTTTTTTTTTTCTTCTGATCCAGTTCTTTTTTGGGGTGTTTTTGACGTGTTTTGGGGTTTCCGTTGCGTTTTGTTGAGTTCCTAATGGGTTTTATGGTGGGTGGGAGTGGATTTTGGGATTTGGAGAAGATCAGGTAGGTTTAAGGGTTTTCTTGGGGTTAAATCATGTATTTTCTTCTGATCCGGTTTGCTTTTGGGGTGTTTTTGAGGTGTTTTGGGGTTTCTGTTGCGTTTTGTTGAGTTCCTAATGGGTTTTATGGTGGTTGGGAGTGGACTTTGGGATTTGGAGAAGATCAGGTAGGTTTAGGGTGGTTTTGGGATTGGATCCATGCTTTTTGGGGATTTTCTTCCAGTTTTGGGGGTTATCCCGTTCTTTTTTGGGGTGTTTTTGACATGTTTTGATGTCTCTGTTGGGTTTTGTTGGGTTTTCTGTTGGCATCTTGGTGGAAAAGGGTAAATTGTGGGTTTTGGAGAACTTCAGGTAGGTTTAGGGGGACTTTTGGGGTGGATTCATGGTATTTGGGGTTTTCTTCTGTTTTTTGGGGTGATCCTGTTCTTTTTTGGGGTGTTTTTGACATGTTTTGGGGTTGTCCGTTGGGTTTTGTTGGGTTCTCGTTGGTCATCATTGTGAAAAAGGGTAAATTGTGGGTTTTGGAGAACATCAGGTAGGCTTAGGGGGACTTTTGGGGTGGATCTATGGCATTTGGGTTTTTCTTCTGTTTTTGGGGGAGATCCTGTTCTTTTTTTTTTTTTTTTTTTTTTTTTTTTGACATGTTTTTTGTCTCCATTGGGTTTCGTTGGGTTTTCCATGGTCATCATGGTGGAAAAGGGTAAATTTGTGGGTTTTGGAGAACATCAGGTAGGTTTAGGCTGGTTTTGGGATTGGATCTGTGCTTTTTGGGGATTTTCTTCCAGTTTATGGGTGATCCCTTTCTTTTTTGGGGTGTTTTTGACGTGTTTTGGTGTCTCCTTTTGGGTTTTCGTTTGGTTCATGTTGGTCATCATGGTGAAAATTGTAAATTTTTGGGGGGGGAATTTTCTTCCAGTTTTGGGGGTGATCCCGTTCTTTTTTGGGGTGTTTTTGACATGTTTTGGGGTCTCTGTTGGGTTTTGTTGGGTTCTTGTTTTTCATCATGTTGGAAAAGTTTAACTTGCGTGTTTTGGAGAACATCAGGTAGGTTTAGTGTCGTTTTGGGGTGGATCTATTTTTTTGGGGTTTTCTTTCGTTTTGGGGGGTTATCCCATTCTTTTTTGGGGTGTTTTTGACGTGTTTTGAGGTCTCCGTTTGTTTTTTTTTGGGTTTCCATTGGGTTTTCTGGTGGTTGGGAGTGGATTGTACATTTAGGAGAACATCAGGTAGGTTTAAGGGTTTTTTGTGTTGTTAAATCACATTTTTTCTTCTGATTCGGTTCGCTTTTGGGGTGTTTTTGACGTGTTTTGTGGTTTCCGTTGCGTTTTGTTGAGTTTTGACAAATTGACAAATCCTTGAAGTCCCTTTTGATTGCTCACAGGCTATGCGTTGCCACTCTTTCTCCTCCCAGATATAGGACGAGCAATCGGTAATAGTCTGACGGTTGAACCAAGCTGGGAAGCCTCCTTGTGATGTCCTAACCCAGGCCCTAGGAAGGCAGCAGATTTCCCTTAGAGGAGGGTCCCTTCTACATATTGGACCCTCTGTTCCGCTGATTGATAAATCACCCACAACTAAAACTCACCTTTTCTTCCTGCTGCCTGTGGTCACTATACGGGGGGGTTGGCTTTTCCAACCCTGCCAATATCTCTGGTGGAGAGGGATTATAGCCTTTTCCATCCATCGATTGCCTTTCGGCCTCCAGGGCCTTATACCTGTTGCGCAGGTCTACCTGATAGTGTGATATGGTTGAGATTTTGATAAAATTGCAAACACAAACATTAAAGTGATTACTGGTATCTACCACAGCATTATCTACGACTATAGAATCACAATGACTTCTCATGCAAACACAACCTTTCCCAATATATACAAGTACAGTATCAAGGGTTTCATTAGGATGTATCTCAACGTGGCAAATATTTTGCTCAGTGTCAAGACAAATGTCTTGGGATTCCAGCGTGTTACTTTCACAGATGGAACTTTTTTGTTCACGCACAATGCATGCATTTACATCAATTGTTT
>NW_028137609.1:20000-68721 GCF_965140915.1 Aythya marila
TACTTAGGATGCTTGAAAGCCTATCCCAAAAAATTAGGGCACACAAAAGCCTAACCCCAAAAATTAAGATGCTCAAAATCCAAACCCCCAAAATTAGGATACTCAAAACCCTGGACCTGGAGAACCTAACCTGAAAAAACAAAACAAAACAAAACAAAACAAAAAAAAGATCTTAAAACCCTAACCGTAAATAACTGACCAAAAATAAAACCTTAAGACTCTAACCCTAAAAAACATATCAACACTACAACCCAAAAAACTCTAATACCCTAACATGCTAACCCTGAAACCCTTAAAACCCTAACCCCCAAATCCTTAAAACCCTAACCGTTAAAACTCCAACCCTAAAAACCTTAAAATCCTAAACATAAACCCTGAAACCCCTTACCCTGAAACCCAACCCTAGTGCCCAATCCCTGAAACCTTAAAACCCTGAATCAATCTGTAGCAAATAGCATAGGCTGAGTCGAGGATCTCAGTACAGTAGCATTATTATTCGAGATTACAATGGCGGGTGTCCCACAAGCAGGAGGGTGCCTACTAATTCCATACACAGTTTATACACTTTTTTTTTCTGCCGAGGACCGGGACCCTCCCGACCCTCCCCTGTTTCCCCTTTAACTGTGCTATTCAAGGTTCATAATCTAGCTGGTGCTTCACAGAAAATACACAGCTGCTGGCCTGTTACAAGTCACATTTCTTTTGAGGTTTTTACTCTTTGAGGTGGTAATGTTTCTTACGCCGTGATTTCCACCTAATTGCTGTAAGGATTCTGGTTGTCTGCGTTTTACAAGCTTGTCTGTTATAATAAATAAAAGTCCCAAATAGGATTACAATCAAAGTTTACAATTCACTGAATGAATAGAGGTAAGCAAACAGTGCTGGGTACGCCGGGAGTCTCTGCTCCACCAAGACGCGCACCAGTTATACACCAGTTACCTCCCTTAAGGGATATAGAGAAGCCCTCTCAGATACTTCCGTCCTGCTTCTCCTGCATGCGGCCGGAGGTCGGTCTAATTCTGGTGCTGTTGGTGGTGGAAGCTGGGGCAACGGTGGTACTGGTGGCGATACCACAGCCACCGGAGGGGGAGCCGCCAGGGGTGGATTGTTAGGATATGGAGGTGGTAGCTTATCCAACGGCTCACGTTTATCTTCTTTTTCTTTTTCATGTTCTTCTTGTTCTTCAAATTTCTTACCTGCTTTTAGTGTAAATATTGAGGCTGGAAAAGGACGTGAAGTCCTCTTGATCCATAATCCTGCATAATCACTTTCTTCCTGGCTAAAAGGTTCCTTTGAATTAACATGGATATTTAAGGCCTGGCAAATCCAGTCTTCGAAGGTTCCAAAAACAGGCCAAAAGACATGTAGTCTTAAAGGCTCCTTTGGCCATTCTGTCACATAATACTGGACCATTTTTAATTTACTTTTTCCTTTTCTGGGGTCCCTATCATTCCAATTTCTAATCGTTATTCCTAATGGACTTTCTGGTGGTATGACTGGTAATTTGCTCCCTTTCTTCTGGTCTCTGGTCTTTGATTTTGTCTGACCCATCTAGGAATTTTACTATGGCAATTCCCATAGCCCTTGGTTACCTTAGTAAGAGTGTCTTGCAGGGGGTCGAGGACCTATCACACACCCACAAATCCTATAGGAATCCCTTCGGTCCTTCACCGGCCAAGTCCCTTGCGGGAGATTGGAACCGCGGTTAGAAGACCTCCACAATCGCTTCGGAACTAAGTTCCATCTCAGTCACACTCTTACACACACAGGCAACCGAACCCCACCCAACCGAACGGTATACGCTTTAAATGCTTACGACTCCGTCATCTTCGTTCGGATCTTCACACACACAATTATGGGCAAAATATAGTGCTGCAGCTGGCAAGGGAGCTGAAAAAAAGAATCAGAAACTTTGCTTACCTTTATTCAGGTTTAAGATGCCATTAGTTCCGACCTGACTCAAACAGCAGCCACCAAATGGTGGGGGTGCCTCTCCTAGATCAAACCAGAAATCAGGAACCAAAGCCCTCCCGGACGAGCGCCCACTTGTAATAAATGACTGGGTCCCAAATAGGATTGCAATTGAAATTTACAATTTATTAAATGAATAGAGGTAAGCAAGCAGCGCTGGGTGCGCCAGGAGTCTCTGCTCCACCAAGACACACACAAGTTACATTAGGCGGCTGGTTTTTATGCTGCTAGGCTAATACATATTCATTACTACTTCTACAAAAGGCAGGGTTATTCTTATTAGTTCCCAGAATCCAAACCCTCCCACTGGTGCAGGCGTTATCAGTCTCCGGTGGTCCCTCTGGGGGCCGCTCGTACTGAAGGCTCGTAGTCTTCCTCCCAGGCTTTTCTCTTGTCCATCTCCTTTGTCCATCTTGGCTGGATGGCAGACACTTGCATAGTGTCCCATGCAACAGTTGTAATAGTTAGCAGTTATTCTGAAACCCCTTTGTTCTCTTATCCTCTATTGACCGGAATTGCTGGACCATTCCTTTGCAAGATTCAAGAACTATATATATTAACCACTCTGGTTTTCTTAGACTTTTCATCATATCATGCGGCCCTAGCATTGTTCCATATTGACACGAATCAGATGAACTCATTTCACACTGTTAAGCTGTCTTATCACTGCAAGCATATCTCAATACCACCTTCCTTCCCTCTACAGGATGTAACTGCGCAAAAACAACATTTTTATTCCCACAACCTTGATCCCCTTACCCTGAAATCCTTATTCCCCTTAAACCTAACAACTCTAACCACAACCCTAACCCTTATTATCAACCCCCTAACGCTAATGACACTGACCTTAATCCAAACCCCAAACTGCCCCTAACCCCAGACAACCAACAACGAAACACACACACACAAAGATGGAAACTACAAAAAAGGCAAAACCCACGATACAGGCCCCAAATCACAAATACGCAACCAAAATGCTACAGAAAAGCCCCAGATGCAGGCCCCAAATGCTACTGCTAGGCCTCAAAAGCTCAAGATGCATCCCAAAGCAAAAATGCAGACCCCAAACGTTACAGAAAAGCCCCCAAACCCAGGCTGCACAAGTCTACAAGCAGGCCCCAAACTGCCAACAGAAGCAGGCACCAACCACACCCAGATGCAGACCCCAACTGCCCACAAGCAGCTCCTACCCCACCACCCCCTCCCAAGAACTGGACTCCACCCAGACACTGGCCCAAGACCCGGGCCCGCCCCCCACCATCCCCCCTACCCTCCCCCCCGACACAGGTGTACAAGCAGCTCACAACCCGCCCCTTCAGAGACCGGTCCCACTCCCCCCCCCCCTCCCCAAGACATGGGATGCGGAGGTGTACAACCAACTCCCAACTCCCTCCCCCTCAAAGGGAGGCCCCAAAGACCCCCAAATGGAGGCTCCTAGAGTGAACAAGCACCTCCCAACTCCCCCAGGCACAGGCCCACCCCCCCCCCCCCAAACACAGGCCACAGAGGTGTATAAACAGCCCAGACCCCCCTCCAAGACCATGGCCCCTATAGTGTACAAGCAGCTCCCAACCACCCACAGATGCAGGCCCCAACCCTTTTCAAAAGGGAGGCACCTAGAACGCATGAGCAACTCCCAACCCCCCTCAAATAAAGACCCCAAAAGTGTACAAGTAGCTCCCCCCCAGAGACAGGACCCAAAGGTGTACAACCAGTTCCCAACACCCCTGAGACACAGGCCACAACCCCCTCCCCAGACACAGGGACCCAAATTCTACAAGCAGCTCCCAACCCCTGCCAGGCAGGCCCCCTACCCTATACAAGCAGCTCCCTACTCTCCCCCCCCACCCCGAGGGAGGCCCCCAAGCCCCCCACAAACACAGGCCCCTACAGTGTACAGGCAGCTCCCAGCCACCCCCAGATGCTGGCCCCAAAGTTGTACAAACAGCTCCCAGCCACCCTGCAGAAACAGATTCCTACATTGTACAAGCAGTTCCCAGCCCGCTAGACACAGGCCCTGACCCCCCACACATGCAGGCCCCAAAGGTGTACAAGCAGCTCCCACCCCTCCCCCAGACGCAGGTCCCAAGCCCCCCCCCCCAAACACAGGCCCCTACAACCAGCACCCAACCCCCTACCCCCGATGCCAGGCCCAAAGGTGTAGAAGCAGCTCCAAACCTCCTCCCTCAACCCAGGCTCCAACAGTGTACAAGCACCTCCCAACCAACCCTCCCCTTCCCCCCCCCCCCCCCCCCCCCCCCCCCCCCGACACAGGCTCCAAAGGAATACAAAGAGCTCCCACCCCTCCCCCAGATGCTGGTCTCAACCCCCCCCCGCCCCCAGAAGCAGGCCCCAAAGGTGTAGAGTCAGCTCCCAACCCCCTCCATGCTGGCCCCAAGGGTCTACAAGCAGCTCCCCCCTTGCCCCCAGATATCGGCCCCCAGACACAGACCCCAAAAGCCTAATCACAGGCCCTGAACTCTAGAGGCAGGCTCCAAAACCCAGGACAAAGCCCCAGTGGTTCGAGACAGGGCCCAAATCCCAGACACAGGCCCCAAACGCTAAACATATGCCAAAAAAAGTATTAGTGCTGGTGCCAAATGTTACAGTGTCTGTAAAAAAAAAAAAAGCCCAAAAGCCCGAGATGCTCAAGGCTGAGACGTAACTTGGCTTTTTGAATTACTGGAAAGCAGCTTTCATTCTCAGATAATTGTGTGCAGGCTAGATAGGATGGGGCTTCAGGCACCTCTTCACCTGAGGAAACACACTGCCATCAGGCACCGCTGTGCCAGACAAGCTTGTTCTGCTAGAACACCCTACTCAGATGCACTGTGGCATTCAAGTGAACTGCTTTCATGCAAATATAACGACTGATGTTACAACCCACCTTGCCTGTGGCACCTGATGAACAGAAGAGTAAGCCACCGCAGCGCTTCAAAACCATCCCTGCACGTGCCGCTCCTTGTCGCTCTCTGGCCTTATCTCATATCCTTATCCACTTCTGTGGAGAGCCTGCCACAGCACCTGCAAAGCAAGACGGACACCTTTCATAGTCACCTTGTGCTACTTGGTCGTTCTGCTCCAACCCAGCTCATGACCAGCCCCTCTTCTTACACAGCTCTTCAGAGTGCAGTTTGCTCCTTTGAGCCTGTGCGAGACACCTGTGAAAGAAAAAGAAACGCATAGGCCGATGCAGCATCCAAAGACACAGCACAACTAGGTAAGTTACTCTCATCTGCTCCCTTACCTCTGCCGCTTACCAGCCCCCGAGGCAGATGCTTCAATCTACCCTCTTCAAACAGCTACAACACCTCTAAAAGACAAAGAGGGGATGCTTAGAGGAACAGTGAGACCTACAACACAACTGCTACATCTGTTCCTCACTCACCTTGCCAGAGGCAGCTCTGCGTGTGACGTCCCAGGTTGTACACTGCGTTACCTAACCCTTACCGTAACCCTTACCCTAACCCTTCTCACCCTTACCATTACCCAAATCCTTACCTTTACTTTTTCCTTACCCTTACTCTTTAACCATAACCTTACCCTTACCCTATACCTTACTCCAACCCTTCCCCTTACCTTCCCCTTCCCCTTCCCCTTAACCTAACCCTAAACCTTAAAGCTTACCGTAAAGCTTACCCTTTCTGCTACACTTACCCTTAGCCTAAATCTAAACCTTACACTTACCCGTAGCCTAACCCTCACCCTTACCATTACCCATACCCTTATTCTTACTCTTACCCTAACCTTTACCTTTACACTTACGGTTACCATTAACCTTACCCTTACCCTAACACTTATCCTTAACCTAACCCTTACCCTAAACCTTACACTTACTCTTAACATTAACCTTACCCTTAACCTTTAGCTAATACTTAATCTTACGTTTTTCTCACCCTAACCCTATAATTAACCATAACCATTACCCTAACACTTAACCTTACCCTTACAATAAGCCACACAACAACACTTAAATGTACACTTACGCTTAAACTTGCCCTAGCAATTACTCGTACAAATAAAATATTAATTAATTAAATAAAAAAATTTTAATTTAAAATAAATTGAATTAAAAAATTTAAATACCCTTATCCTTATACCTTATCCTTAACCCTCACCCTTATCATTACCAATACCCTTACTCTTACACTTATTCTTATACATACAACTTACCCTTTTCCTAACACTTAACCCTAACCTAACTCTAACCCTAAACCTTACCTGAACCCTTTCCAGTACCATTACATTAACCCTTACCCTTAACCTAAACCTTACACTTGCTCTTAACCTTAACCTAATACTTACCTTTACGTTTTCCTCACACTAACCCTAAAATTAACCCTAACCATTACCCTAACAGTTACCCCTAACCTAACCCTTACTCTAACACTTACAGTGACCCGTACACTTAAACATACCCTTACACTTACTCTTACCCTAACCCTTACCCTTATCATAACCCATACTCTAACACATACTTCCACCCGTACCCTTACGCTTTCCGTTACCCTAACTCTTACTCTTACCCTTACCCTTACCCTTACCCTTACTCTTACCCTATCCCTTACCCAATCCCTTACCCTATCCCTTACCCTTAACCTAACCCTAAACCTTACCCTTATCCTAACACTTACCCTTACCGTAAACCTTACCCTTTCTGCTACACTTACCCTTAGCCTAAATCTAAACCTTACACTTACCCTTAGCCTTACCCTCACCCTTACCATTACCCATACCCTTATTCTTACTCTTACCCTAACCCTTACCTTTACACTTACGGTTACCATTAACCTTACCCTTACCCTAACACTTATCCTTAACCTAACCCTTACCCTAAACCTTACCCCAACCCTTACCCTGACCCTTACATTAACCCTAACCCTTACCCTAAACCTTACACTTACTCTTAACCTTAACCTTAGCTGTAACCTAATACTTACCCTTACGTTTCCCTCACCCTAACCCTAAAATTAACCCTAACCATTACCCTAACACTTAACCTTACCCTAACCCTAAAATTACTCGTACAATTACCCTTACGCTTACCCTTACCCTTAACCTAAGCCTAAACCTTACCCTTTCTGCTACACTTACCCTTAGCCTAAATCTAAACCTTACTCTTACCCTTAGCCTAATCTTTACCCTTAACCTAACCCTAACCCTAAACCTTATCCCAGCCCTTACCCTGACCCTTACATTAACCCTAACCCTTACCCTATAACTTACACTTACTCTTAACCGTAACCTTACCCTTAACCATTACCCTAACACTTACCCTTACGTTTCCCTCAACCTAACCCGAAAATTAACCCTAACCATTACCCTAACACTTACCCTTACCCTAACCCTAACCGTAACTCTAACCCTTACTGTAACCCTTACCCTGACCCGTACCCTTACACTTACCCTTACCCTAAGCCTTTCCCTTACCATGACCCATACCCTAACACGTACTTGTAGCCTTAACCTTACCGTTCCCCTTACCCTTACCTTTACTGTCTCTGTTAGCCTTACACTTACACTTAACATAAACCTTAACCTTAACCTAAACCTTATCATAAGCCATACAACAACACTTACATGTAAATTTATGCTTGACTTACCCTAGCAATTACTCGTACAATTACCCTTAACCTTACTATTAAGCTAACCCTAAACCTTACCCTTATGATAACACTTACCCTTATCCTAAACCTTACCCTTTCTGCTGCACTTACTGTTTGCCTAATTCTAAATCTTACCCTAACCCTCACCCTTACCTAAATCTAACCATTACCCTAAGCCTCACCCTTACCCTTACCATTATACTTACTTTTACCCTTAACCTAAACCTTACCCCAACCGTTACCCTGACCCTTACATTAACCCTAACCCTTATGCTAACCCTAACCCTAACCCTAACCCTAACCCTAACCCTAACCCTAACCCTGACCCTGACCCTGACCCTGACCCTAACCCTAACCCTAACCCTAACCCTAACCCTAACCCTTACTCTAAACCTAACCCTTAACCTAAACCTTACACTTAATCTTATCTTTAACCTTACCCTTAAACTAATACATACCCTTATGTTTCCCTCATCATAACCCTAAAATTAACCGTAACCATTACCCTAACACTTATACTTACCTAACCCTAAACCTTACTCTAACTTTTACCCTGAGCCAGAACCTTAGACTTGCCCTTCCCCTTCCCCTTACTAATACCGTTACCATAACCCTTACCCATACACTTACAGTTACCATTAACCTTACCCTTACCCTAACACTTACCCTTACCCTATCCCTTACACTTATCTTATCCATACAAATTACGCTTTCCCTAACACTTAACCTTAACCTAACCCTAACCCTAAACCTTACCTGAACCCTTACTCTGACCCTTACATTAACCCTTACCCTAAAACTTACACTTAACCTTAACCTTACCCTTAACCTTAACCTAATACTTACCCTTACTTTTCCCTCACCCTAACCCTAAAATTAACCCTAACCATTACCCCAACACTTACCCTTACCCTAACCCTTACCCTTACCATAACCCATACTCTAACACATACTTCTACCCGTACCCGTACCCTTACGGTAACTCTTACCCTTACCGTAACCCTTACCCTTACCGTTACCGTTACCGTGGCCCTTACCCTTACCCTTACCCTTACCCTTACCCTTACCCTTACCCTTACCCTTACCCTTACCCTTACCCTTACCCTTACCCTAACCCTAAACCTTACCCTTACCGTAAACCTTACCCTTTCTGCTACACTTACCCTTAGCGTAAATCTAAACCTTACACTTACCCTTAGCCTTACCCTCACCCTTACCCTTACCCATACCCTTATTCTTACCCTTTCCCTAACCCTTACCTTTACACTTACGGTTACCATTAACCTTACCCTTACCCTAACACTTATCCTTAACCTAACCCTTACCCCAACCCTTACCCTGACCCTTACATTAACCCTAACCCTTACCCTAAACCTTACACTTACTCTTAACCTTAACCTTACCCTTAACATTAACCTAATACTTACGCATACGTTTTCCTGACTTTAACCCTAAAACTAACCCTAACCATTACCCTAACACTTAACCTTACCCTAACCCTAACCCTAACCCTTACTCTAACCCTTACCCTGACCTGTACCCTTACACTTACCCTTACCCTTATACTCACCCTAATTCTTACCCATACCATAACCCATACCCTAACACATATTTGTACCCTTAACCTTACCGTTACCCTTAACCTTACCCTTACCCTTACTCTATCCCTTACCCTTACGCTTACCCTTAATATAAACCTTACCCTTGACCTTACCCTTACCATAAGCCATACAACAACACTTACATGTACACTTACATGTACACTTATGCTTACATTTACCCTAGGAATTCCTCGTACAATTACCCTTACACTTACCCTTAACCGAAGCCGAAACCTTAAACCTTACAGTAAACCTTACCCTTTCTGCTACACTTACCCTTAGCCTAACCCTCACCCTTACCCTTCCCCATACTCTTATTCTTACCCTTACCCTAACCCTTACCTTTACACTTACGGTTACCATTAACCTTACCCTTACCCTAACGCTTATCCTTAACCTAACCCTTACCCTAAACCTTACCCCAACCCTTACCCTGACCCTTACATTAACCCTAACCCTTACCCTAAATCTTACACTTACTCTTAACCTTAACCTTAGCTGTAATCTAATACTTACCCTTACGTTTCCCTCACCCTAACCCTAAAATTAACCCTAACCATTACCCTAACACTTACCCTTACCCTAACCCTTACTGTAACCCTTACAATGAACCATACGCTTACACATACCCTTACCCTTACTCTTACTCTACCCTTACCCTTACCATAGCCCATACTCTAACACATACTTCTACCCTTAACCTTACTGTTACACTTACCCTTACTCTATTTGTTACTCTTACGCTTATCCTTAACATAAAACTTACTCTTAACCTTACCCTTACCATAAGCCATAGAATAACACTTACATGTTCACTTACGTTTCCACTTAACCTGGCAACTACTCGTACAATTAACCTTACCCTTACCCTTACCAAACCATTACCCTTACCCTTAACCTAATCCTCAACCTTACACTTATCCTAGCACTTACCCTTACCGTAATCCTTACCCTTTCTGCTACACTTACTCTTTGCCTAATTCTAAACCTTACCCTACACTCACCCTTACCCTTATCATAATGCTTACATTAACCCTTAACCTAAACCTTACCCCAACCCTTACCCTGACCCTTACATTAACGCTAACCCTTACCCTAAACCTTACACTTGCTCTTAACCTTAACTTTACTCTTAACATTAACCTAATACTTACGCATATGTTTTCCTGACTTTAACCCTTAAATTTACCCTAACCATTACCCTAACACTTAACCTTAACCTAACCCTAAAATTACTCGTACAATTACCCTTACCCTTACCCTTAACCTAAGCCTAAACCTTACAGTAAACCTTACCCTTTCTGCTACACTTACCCTTAGCCTAAATCTAAACCTTACACTTACCCCTACTGTAACCCTCACCCTTATCATTACCAATACCCTTACTCTTACCCTTACCCTAACCCTTCTCCTTACACTTACTGTTACCTTTAACATTACCCTTACCCTAACACTTACACTTATCCCTATCCATGCCCTTACCCTTACCCTAATCTTTACCCTTAACCTAACCCTAACCCTAAACCTTATCCCAGCCTTTACCCTGACCCTTACATTAACCCTAACCCTTACCCTAAAGCTTACACTTACTCTTAACCTTAACCTTACCCTTAACCATTACCCTAACACTTACCCTTACGTTTCCCTCACCCTAAGTCCTAAAATTAACCCTAACCATTACCCTTACACTTACCCTTACCCTAAGCCTTTCCCTTACCATGACCCATACCCTAACACGTACTTGTAGCCTTAACCTTACCGTTCCCCTTACCCTTACCTTTACTGTCTCTGTTAGCCTTAAACTTACACTTAACATAAACCTTAACCTTAACCTAACCCTTATCATAAGGCATACAACAACTCTTACATGTACACTTACGCTTGCACTTACCCTAGCAATTACTCGTACAATTACCCTTAACCTTACTATTAAGCTAACCCTAAACTTAAGCTAACCCCTTATCCTAACCTTACCCTTATCCTAAACCTTACCCTTTCTGCTACACTTACCCTTTGCCTAATTCTAAACCTTACCCTAACCCTCACCCTTGCTTAAATCTAACCATTACGCTAGCCCTCACCCTTACCCTTACCATTATACTTACTTTTACCCTTAACCTAAACCTTACCCCAACCCTTACCCTGACCCTTACATTAACCCTAAACCTTACCCTAACCCTAACCCTAACCCTTACTCTAACCCTAACCCTTAACCTAAACCTTACACTTAATCTTAACTTTAACCTTACACTTAATCTTAACTTTAACCTTACCCTTAAACTAATACATACCCTTACGTTTCCCTCATCATAACCCTAAAATTAACCGTAACCATTACCCTAACACTTATCCTTACCGAACCCTAACCCTAACCCTTACTCTAACTTTTACCCTGACCCGGACCCTTAGACTTCCCCTTCCCCTTCCCCTTCCCCTTACTCTTACCCTTACCCTAACACTTACGGTTACCATTAATCTTACCCGTACCCTAACACTTACCCTTACCCTATCCCTTACACTTATCCTTATCCATACAACTTACGCCTACCATAACACTTAACCTTAACCTAACCCTAACCCTAAACCTTACCTGAACCCTTACCCTGACCCTTACATTAACCCTTACCCTAAAACTTACACTTAACCTTAACTTTACCCTTAACCTTAACCTAATATTTACCCTTACGTTTCCCGCACCCTAACCCTAAAATTAACTCTAACCATTACCCCAACACTTACCCTAACCCTTACCCTTACCATAACCCATACTCTAACACATACCTCTACCCGTACCCGTACCCTTACGGTAACCCTTACCCTTACCGTAACACTTACCCTTACTGTTACCGTTACCATTGCCCTTACCCTTACCCTTACCCTTACCCTTACCCTTACCCTTACTCTTACCCTTACCCTATACCTTACCCTTAACCTAACCTTAAAGCTTACCCTTATCCTAACACTTACCCTTACCGTAAACCTTACCCTTTCTGCTACATTTACCCTTAGCGTAAATCTAAACCTTACACTTACCCTTAGCCTAACCCTCACCCTTACCATTACCCATACCCTTATTCTTACCCTTTCCCGAACCCTTACCTTTACACTTATGGTTACCATTAACCTTACCCTTACCCTAACACTTATCCTTAACCTAACCCTTACCCTAAACCTTACCCCAACCCTTACCCTGACCCTTACATTAACCGAAACCCTTACCCTAAACCTTACACTTACTCTTAACCTTAACCTTACCCTTAATATTAACCTAATACTTACGCATACGTTTTCCTGACTTTAACCCTAAAACTAACCCTAACCATTACCCTAACACTTAACCTTACCCTAACCCTAACCCTAACCCTTACTCTAACCCTTACCCTGACCTGTACCCTTACACTTACCCTTACCCTTATACTTACCCTAATTCTTACCCATACCATAACCCATACCCTAACACATATTTGTACCCTTAACCTTACCGTTACCCTTAACCTTACCCTTACCCTTACTCTATCCCTTACCCTTACGCTTACCCTTAATATAAACCTTACCCTTGACCTTACCCTTACCATAAGCCATACAACAACACTTACATGTACACTTACGCTTACACTTACCCTAGCAATTACTCGTACAATTACCCTTACTCTTACCCTTACCCTTAACCTAAGCCGAAACCTTAAACCTTACAGTAAACCTTACCCTTTCTGCTACACTTACCCTTAGCCTAAATCTAAACCTTACACTTACCCTTACCTTAACCCTATACTTACCCTTACGTTTCCCTCACCCTAACCCTAAAATTAACCCTAACCATTATTCTAACACTTACCCTTACCCTAACCCTAACCCTTACTCTTACCCTTACCCTGACCCATACCCTTACACTCACCCTTACCCTTACATTACCCTAACTCTTACCCATACCATAACCCATACCCTAACCCATATTTGTACCCTTACCCTTACTCTATCCGTTACCCTTACGCTTACCCTTAACATAAACCTTACCATTAATCTTACTCTTAGGCTAACCCTTACCCTTACCCTTATCCTTATCCATACCCTTAACCTTACACCAACCCTTCCCCTTAAGCTGAACCTAACCCTAAACCTTACCCCAAACCTTTCCCTGAACTTTACCCCTTCCCTGAAGCCTTACCCTTAACCTAAACCTTACACTTAATCTTAACCTTAACCTTACACTTAACCTTATGCTAGTACTTAACCTTACATTTTTCTCACCCTAATCCTAAAATTAACCCTAACCATTACCCTAACACTTAACCGTTACACTTACCCTTATTCTATCCGTTACTCTTACGCTTTCCCTTAACATAAACCTTACCCTTACCATAAGCCATACATCAACACTTACATGTACACTTACGCTTACACTTATCCTAGCAATTACTCGTACAATTACCCTTAACCTAACCATAAACATTAAGGATAAGCTTAAGGGTCACCCTTAAGGTTACCGTTATCCTAACACTTACACTTAAGTTGAGGATAAGGGTTAGAGTAAGGGTAAGTGTTAGGGTAATGGTTAGGCTAATTTTAGGTTTAGGGTGAGGGAAACATAAGGGTAAGTATTAGGTTAAGTTTAAGGATAAGGTTAAGAGTTATGGTAAGGGTTAGGTTTAATGTAAGGGTAAGGGTTTGGGAAACGTTTAGGATAAGGGTAAGAGAAGGGATAATGGTAAGGGTAAGGATGATGTTTAGTGTAAGGGTTAGATTTAGTTAAGGGTAAGGGTTAGTGTAAGTTTAAGAGTAAGGGTAAGTGTAAGGGTATGTGTAAAAGTACGGGTCATTGTAAGGGTTTGAGTAAGGGTAAGCTTTGGGGCCAGCATCTGGGGGTGGCTGGGAGCTGCCTGTACACTGTAGGGGCCTGTGTTTGTGGGGGCCTTGAAGGCCTCCCTCGGGGCAGGGGGGGGGGAGGGTTGGGAGCTGCTTGTATAGGGTAGGGGGCCTGCCTGGCAGGGGTTGGGAGCTGCTTGTAGAATTTGGGTCGCTGTGTCTGGGGGGGGGGTTGGGGCCTGTGTCTCAGGGGTGTTGGGAACTGGTTGTACACCTTTGGGTCCTGTCTCTGGGGGGGGAGCTACTTGTACCCTTACCATAAGCCGTACTCTAACACATACTTCTACCAGTACCCTTACCCTTACCGTAACCCTTACCTTTACCCTTACTCTTACCCTTACCAAAGCATTACCCTTACCCTTAACGTAAGCCTAAACCTTAACCTTATCCTTACACTTACACTTACCGTAAACCTTACCCTTTCTGCTACACTTACCCTTAGCCTAAATCTAAACCTTACACTTACCCTAACCCTAACACTTACCCTTACCATTACCCATATACTTACTCTTACCCTAACCCTAAATCTTACTCAAACACTTACCCTGACCCTTACATTAACCCTAAACCGTACCCTAAAACTTACACTTACTCTTAACCTTAACCTTACGCTTAACCTTAACCTACTACTTACCCTTTCTTATCCGTCACCATACACCTAAAATTAACCCTAACGATTACCCTAACACTTACCCTTACCCTAACCCAAACCCTAATCCTAACTCTAAACCTTACCCTGACTTGTACACTTATCCTTATCCTTACACTTACCGTAACACTTACCCTTACACTTATCCTTATACATATAACTTACCCTTACCCTAAAACTTAACCTTAACCTAACTCTAACCCTAAACCTTACCTTAACCCTTACTCTGACCCTTACATTAACCCTTACCCTTACCCTAAAACTTACTCTTAACCTTAACCTTACCCTTAACCTTAACCTAATACTTACCCTTCCGTTTCCCTCACCCTAACCCTAAAATTAACCCTAACCATTACCCTAACACTTACCCTTACCCTAACCCTTACTCTAACCCTTACAATGACCCGTACCCTTACACATACACTTACACTTACTCTTACCCTAAACCTTACCCTTACCATAAGCCATATTCTAACAAATTCTACCCGTACCCTTACCCTTACCGTAATCCTTACCCTTTATGTTACCCTAAACCTTACCCTTACCCTAACACTTACCCTTATCGTAAACCTTACCCTTTCTGCTACATTTACCATTAGCCTAAATCTAAACCTTACACTTACCCTTACCTTAACCCAATACTTACCATTACGTTTCCCTCAACCTAAGCCTAAAATTAACCCTAACCATTATTCTAACACTTACCCTTACCCTAACCCTAACCCTTACTCTAACCCTTACCCTGACCCATACCCTTACACTCACCCTTACCCTTACATTACCCTAACTCTTACCCATACCATAACCCATACCCTAACACATATTTTTACCCTTAACCTTACCGTTACCCTTACCCTTACTCTATCCGTTACCCTTACGCTTACCCTTAACATAAACCTTACCATTAATCTTACCCTTACGCTAACCCTTACCCTTACCCTATCCCTTACACTTATCCTTATCCATACCCTTAACCTTACCCCAACCCTTACCCTTAAGCTGAACCTAACCCTAAACCTTACCCCAAACCTTTCCCTGAACCTTACATTAACCATAACCCTTAACCTAAACCTTACACTTACTCTTAACCTTAACCTTACCCTTAACCTTAAGCTAGTACTTAACCTTACATTTTTCTCACCCTAATCCTAAAATTAACCCTTACCATTACCCTAACACTTAACCGTTACACTTACCCTTATTCTATCCGTTACTCTTACACTTTCCCTTAACATAAGCCTTACCCTTTACCTTACCCTTACCATAAGCCATACATCAACACTTACATGTACACTTACGCTTACACTTATCCTAGTAATTACTCGTACAATTACCCTTAACCTAACCATAAACATTAAGGATAAGCTTAAGGGTCACCCTTAAGGTTAACGTTATCCTAACACTTACACTTAAGTTCATGGTAAGGGTTAGAGTAAGGGTAAGTGTTAGGGTAATGGTTAGGCTAATTTTAGGTTTAGGGTGAGGGAAACGTAAGAGTAAGTATTAGGTTACAGCTAAGGTTAAGGTTAAGAGTAAGTGTAAGGTTTAGTGTAAGGATTAGGGTTAATGTAAGGGTCAAGGTAAGGGTTGGGGTAAAGGTTTAGGTAAAGGGTAAAAATATGTGTATTGTAAGGGTGAGGGGTTAGGGTAATGGTTAGATTTTAGTTAGATTTAGGTAAGGGTGAGGGTTCGGGTAAGGTTTAGAATTAGGCAAAGGGTAAGTGTAGCAGAAAGGGTAAGGTTTAGGATAAGGGTAAGTGTTAGGATAAGGGTAAGGTTTAGGGTTAGCTTAATAGTAAGGTTAAGGGTAATTGTACGAGTAATTGCTAGGGTAAGTGCAAGCGTAAGTGTACATGTAAGTGTTGTTGTATGGCTTATGGTAAGGGTAAGGTCAAGGGTAAGGTTAATGTTAAGGGTAAGCGTAAGGGTAACGGATAGTGTAAGGGTGAGGGTAAGGTTAAGGGTAACGGTAAGGTTAAGGGTACAAATATGTGTTAGGGTATGGGTAAGAATTAGGGTGAGTATAAGGGTAAGGGTAAGTGTAAGGGTACAGGTCAGGGTAAGTGTAAGAGAAAGGGTTAGGGTTAGGGTAAGGTTAAGTGTTAGGGTAATGGTTAGGGTTAGTTTTAGGGTTAAAGTCAGGAAAACGTATGCATAAGTATTAGGTTAATGTTAAGGGTAAGGTTAAGGTTAAGATTAAGTGTAAGGTTTAGGGTAAGGGTTAGGGTTAATGTAAGGGTCAGGGTAAGGGTTGGGGTAAGGTTTAGGGTAAGGGTTAGGTTAAGGATAAGTGTTAGGGTAAGGGTAAGGTTAATGGTAACCGTAAGTGTAAAGGTAAGGGTTCGGGAAAGGGTAAGAATAAGGGTATGGGTAAGGGTAAGGGTGAGGGTTAGGCTAAGGGTAAGTGTAAGGTTTAGATTTAGGCTAAGGGTAAGTGTTGCAGAAAGGGTAAGGTTTACGGTAAGGGTAAGTGTTAGGATAAGGGTAAGGTTTAGGGTTAGGGTAAGGGTAAGGGGAAGGGGAAGGGGAAGGGGAAGGGGAAGGGGAAGGGGAAGGGGAAGGGTAAGGGGAAGGGGAAGGGGAAGGGGAAGGGTAAGGGTTACGATAAGTGTAAGGGTTACCGTAAGGGTAAGGGTTACCGTAAGGGTACGGGTACGGGTAGAAGTATGTGTTAGAGTATGGGTTATGGTAAGGGTAAGGGTTAGGGTAAGGGTAAGTGTTGGGGTAATGGTTAGGGTTAATTTTAGGGTTAGGGTGAGGGAAAAGTAAGGGTAAGTATTAGGTTAAGGTTAAGGTTAAGGGTAAGGTTAAGGTTAAGTGTAAGTTTTAGGGTAAGGGTTAATGTAAGGGTCAGGGTAAGGGTTCAGGTAAGGTTTAGAGTTAGGGTTAGGTTAAGGTTAAGTGTTAGGGTAAGGGTAAGGTTAATGGTAACCGTAAGTGTAAGGGTAAGGGTTAGGGTAACGGTATTAGTAAGGGGAAGGGGTAGGGGAAGTCTAAGGTTCTGGCTCAGGGTAAAAGTTAGAGTAAGGGTTAGGGTTAGGTAAGGATAAGTGTTAGGGTAATGGTTACGGTTAATTTTAGGGTTATGATGAGGGAAACGTAAGGGTATGTATTAGTTTAAGGGTAAGGTTAAAGATAAGATTAAGTGTAAGGTTTAGGATAAGGCTTAGGGTTAGAGTAAGGGTTTGGGTTAAGGTTAGGGATAGGGTTAGGGTTAGGTTTAATGTAAGGGTCAGGGTAAGGGTTGGGGTAAGGGTTAGGGTTAGGGTTAGGGTAAGGGTTACGATACACCCTTATTCCCATGCTGTGGCAGATGGGTGCATACCCAACAGTTCGTCTTATTAGTTACTTGAGAAATTGTTTGTATTAAGGTCAGGTGTAAGTTCTCATCCCAAGTTGCCCACCCCAAATCCGAGAACCGCACCCCTGCAATCATTAGGATCTGGAAAACCGTAATTTTGTTGGTCCAGTTGGAGTGGTGGTCCATATCCTCGCTGGGGCCTTCTTCACCCTTGAATTGTGGATCCAAGCTGCTTGCTTCTTAATCTTAATGGCGGTGTGTGTTGTCAGTAATACTTGGTATGGTCCCATCCACTTTCCTTCCATTTTTCCTGTACGGGTTGTCCTGAAAAAGTCTTTATATATATATAATCCCCGAGCTTAAAGGGGTGGATTGGTTGATCCAACCCTCTAGCCCTGGTCCCTAAAACAAATGTATGTACTTTATTTAATTGTTTCTGAAGTTCAGTTATATAAGCATATAAATATTCTGATCCTAACTGCGTTAGGTCCTCTCCACTAAATAGAAATTGCTATGGCCTTCCATATAAGATTTTGAAGGGACTCAAATTCCCTTTTATTCTAGGTTTAACTCTAATTCCAAGTAATGCTAAAGGGAGGGATTGAGGCCATGACAAATTAGCTTCTTATCCAATTTTAGCTATTTATTGTTTAATTAAATGGTTCATTTTTTCTACCTGTCCACTTGCCTGTGGTCTATAAGGAGTATGCAGTTGCCAATCTATCTTTAGAATCTTACTTATCTGGTCTACCACTTGTGCACAAAAATGTGAAACTCTATCAGAAGACATTGCTACTAGAATCCCAAAGCATGGTATTATTTCATTTAACAAGACTTTAACCACTTCTCTTGCTTTGGTTGTTCGACAGGGAAAGGCTTCAGGCCTTCCTGAAAACGTGTCAGTCAGAACCAGTAAATAATGATACCCCCTTTTTCTAGGGAGTTCTGAAAAATCAATTTGCCACTGTTGCCCCGAGTAATTTCCTTTACCGATTATTCCAAATTTTATTCTATCCTTGGTATTGGGGTTATTGTGTAAGCAAATGCTACATTGTTGAGTTACTTGTTTTATCATATCGTCCCACTAATGTCTGACTCAGGCTCTTATGCAGTGTGCCAGCTCCCCAATGCGTTTTATTGTGTTCTGTAAGAACTATGGGCCATGTCAAACTAGAGGGTATTACTATGTGGTTATCTTTTAAATATACTCATCCATCTGGTTTCATTTTACCTTTCAAATCTTCAATTAATTTTAAGTCTTCTTTTGTATAATTTGGATATAGTTTGGATTTTACCGTCTGGTATCAAAGACAATGCCTTCACCTCAGTTATTTCAGCTGCCTGCTTAGCCTCTGCCAATCGATTTTCCAGTTTCAAAATCGGTGTTCCCCTTTTGGTGTCCCTGACAATGCATGACAGCTACCTTTTCTGGTTGTTTTACAGCCTCTAACAATTTTAAAATTTCTTCAGCATACTTTGTGTTTTCACTGAGCGGTCAGCAATCCATGTTCTTTCCAAATTGCTCCATGAGCATGTACCACGCCGAATGTATATTTAGAATCTGTCCAAATATTTACCCTTTTTCCCGCTGCCAGTTCCAATGCTCTCGTGAGAGCAACTATCTCCGCCTTTTGAGCTGATGTTCCAGGGGGTAAAGGCTTAGACTCGATTACCTGCTGAGTAGTTGTTATAGCATATCCAGCTTTACGTTGTCTTTGCGTAACAAAACTGCTCCCATCCGTGAACCAAGTTTCTTCCGCATCTTCCATGGGCTCCTCCTTAAGGTCTGGTCGGCTGGAATACACAGTCTCTAGAGTTTCTAAACAATCGTGAATCACAGCTTGTGCCGGAGCATCACTAAGAAAAGAGGCTAGATTCACAATATGAATTATCACAATTTCCACGTCGTCCTGTTCTACCAATATTGCTTGATATTTCAAAATCATCAATTCTTGTTTAAGTTGTTTAAAGACTTTTTGTGCTTCTCCAGTCCAGACTAACTTTGACTGGTTAATCTTTATCAATTCACATAGAGGCTTTACCAATAGTCCATAATTATAAATCCAAAGGCGACACCAACCTGTCATTCCTAAAAAGGTTTGTAGCTCCTTTACCATTTGAGGTTCTGGAGTCCGGCAAATGACTTCCTTATGTTCAGTTCCTAGTTCTCGTTGTCCTTCCGAAATGTCAAATCCCAGATAGGTCACACTTTGTTGAGCCAGCTGGACTTTCTGTCAAGAGACTTGATATCCATTTAAACCCAGAAAATTAAGACGACTTATAGTCCATTGAATCCAACTCCCTTTAGTCTCGGTAGCTATTAAGAGATCATCTACATATTGTAACAAAGCACCTTCAGTGTCCGGAGGTATCCATGTTTCGAGTTCCCTTGCTAATTGGTTTCCAAAAATAGTGGGGCTATTCTTGAATCCTTGAGGTAGTAATGTCCACGTAAGCTGCGTCTTTCTGCCCGAATCGGGATTTTCCCATTCAAAGGCGAATAGGTTTTGGCTTTCTGTGGCTAAGCCTAGGCAGAAGAAGGCATCTTTTAAATCCAGTACGGTAAACCAGACTTGACTATTCTTTAATTTAGTCAGCAAAGTATAAGGGTTTGCCACTACTGGATGTATATGCTCAGTGATTTTATTTATGGCCCTCAAATCCTGAACTAGCCTATAGCTTTTTCATCTGCCTTTTTAATTGGCAATATGGGTGCATTGTATTCTGATTCGCATTCAATCAATAATCCATACTGTAAAAACTGATCAATTATCTCTTTAATTCCTTTCCTATCTTCTATCCTCAAAGGATATTACTTAACCTTAACGGGTTTCTCTCCTGGCTTTAATTTAATAATTATTGAGGTCACATTTTTAGCTCTTCCAGGGACTTCGGTAGCCCAAACTCCTGGACATACTTGATCTGTGATCTCTAAAGGTATTTCACTTTTAGGGTCAGTTTGTATTAGTGCCAAGCTTAACACATTTATTAGTTGTTCTTCTCCTGTTCTTAATTCCATTTTCCCTTTTTCAAAGACAATTTCTGCTCCTACTTGCTCTAATAAATCTCTACCTAAGAGTGCCCATGAGGAGCTAGGCATAGATAAAAATCTGTGTATGCCCCATTGTTTCCCTAACTTGTACTTCAAAGGTTCCCCAAAATAAGCCTTTTCGGTTACACCTTGTCCTGGTTTCAGTTAGAACAGAGTTAATTTTCTTCCTAGTAGCTGGGAGAATGCTATGTTTTGGCTTAGGATGAGAAGAGTGCTGATAACACCCCGATGTTTCAATTGTTGCAGAGCAATGCTTATACCAAGCCAAGGACATCTCAGCTTCTTGCTCTGTCCTGCCAACAGGCAGGCTGGGGGTGCAGTAAGAGCTGGGAGGGGACAGACCCAGGACAGGTGACCCAAACTAGCCAAAGGGGTATTCCATAGCATCTGACGTCAGGCTAAACAATACATAGGGGTGGCTAGCCAGGGGGAGGGGGCCGGACTGCTCGGGGTTAGGCTGGGCATCGGTCAGCGGGTGGTGAGCAATTGCATTGTGCATCACTTGTTTGTACACATTATTAGTAGTGGTACTATTATCATCATTGTATTATTATTATTGTTATTGTTGTTATTATTATTATTATTATTATTATTATTATTATTATTATTATTATTTTGTCTTATTAAACTGTCTTTATCTCAACTCACAGGCTTCACTTTCCATTTCTCTCCCCCATCCCAGAGAGGGAGGGGGAGGGGGAGCGAACAGCTGCGTGGTGTTTAGCTGCCGGCCGGGTTAAACCACGACACACCTTTTACCCTAACATAATAATTCTGTGAAGGCATTAATGCTTGATTTAGAACTGAATATGTTGCCCCATAGCAATAAGAAATTTCACTTCCATTCCTCCCCTAGCTTCATTATAACCAGTGGAGGATCCGCTAGGGTAGATTCCCCAGGTCCCCGTTATTCCTGTTGAAATCAGGGGTTGATTACCCTAGGAAAAGGCTAGTCAATTTGTCCTCCAAAGCCAGGTCCAAACCGTTTTGTTTTATTTATTTATTTATTTATTTATTTTCATTACATTTCAGAGTTGGTCCAAAAATTCCATAGGGCTTTCTTTTAGACCTTGTTGGAAGCATATTCTCAATTCCCAATTCATCCAGGTTTTAGTATTTACTTAACCGTTCATAATTTTCAGGATGATTCGGGTCTTAGTGGGGGTCGGTCAGGGGAATGCAATTGTCCACAGTTCCCTGAACGGTCCCATCAGCAATCTGAGCTCACACATGAACTCAGGTTGTTTTAAGAGTTGACCTCTTTTCTGTTTCTGTGACAACTCTCTCAGACCGATCATGGTCCCTTTGCCCTAAAGGGCTAACACCCATGATTTTAAGATCTCTGCCTCGGGCAGAGGCAGAACTATTAACATTCCTATATCCTCTTTCCCTGCTCATTCAACTTCAAACACCTTTAACACTTTCAACAACCCTTTTAACACTTCCTTTATCTTTCTCCAGCCTGTACTTCTCTAATGCCAACATCAAAGGTTCAGTCAGGGGCCAACTTAATTCCCTACCTTTTCCCACCAAGATGCTGAAACATCAGTATACAACATTTCATCCTGTTCTGCTTCTCAAAAAACAACATTAACTGTAGCAAAATATTATAGTTTAAAGTTCCATTTAGGGGCCACTTTTCTCCACATTCCAGCTTATAAAGCGGCCACCACTGATTACGATATTTTATCAATGTTTTCCTGTTCACACTTCCACCGGCAGATCCTCCAATATCCTTCCAGTGACTTAAAACACATCCTAACACACTTTTCTTTAAAATTTCACTGCTTGTTTGCCCCCCCAGTTTCCAGTTTACACTTTCAGAATACACATGTTACTTACAAAAGCGTATCACTCACAAAAATACGGGCACGCAATATCTTTCAGTAGTGATGTCACAAAACTACTATTACCAGCAATATTGCCAAAATCACAGTAACAATAGTCAGAGTCAAATTCCACATGCGATAAGTCAGAAAACCGAACTGTGTAACACCGTAACGATATCTTTCTTATAACAATGCCACGAACCTACTATTACCACCAGGAAAATAGCCAAAATCGCAGTAACAAGAACCAGAGTTAAATACCATACTCCATGAGTCAGAAAACCGAAATAGACAACACAATTCCAGATGGACCTTAAAGCGAGCTCCTTCCTTAAGGTCCCCAAACATGTACTTATGGTGCTAACCACAAAGTATATACCAAACACTGCCTCGCAGAAGATCACCTTCTGACTTACAGACAGTTCCAGATGACCGGTCTACCAGAAAAACAAACCAGAATAAAGAATATACTCACTTACAATGATGGGGTCCTTGTCTGCCTCCGCAGTGATCCGGTGAGTCGAGGAGTCCCTCCGGGAAATCCCGGGGGTACCCTAGGGAGTCCTGTTCCCAGCAGGTCCTGCAGTCCGGCAGAGAGGTTGTCCCATCTGGGTCGCCAAATTGATTCAAAGATCGAAGCCGAAATTCCTTTAAGTGGTATATTCTTTATTGCAGCGCTGGATGCACGGGGGATCTCTCCACCTATCGTGCATACCCAAAGCAGAAAGCAGTCTTGAATTTATACAATCAATCTATCAATATTCTACAAGCACCTATACATATGCATTACCTATCCCCGCCTTCCCTCGCTTCTCATGCTAATTAGCCTTTTGGCACCTTGCGCCTGCGTAGAGCCTTCCAAGAATTGTGGGCAGGGGTCTTTGGGATGTGGGCAGGGGTCTTTGGGAGGAAGACCCCGAGTCTTCCTCACAGTGTACTTTTCACCTTTGGTCAGGAATCTGCTGAATTGGCATGTTTCTTAATTGCAAGAGCTGGTTGTTGCCAATTCTCCCGTTTGTTGTATCTTTATAATGAATTCCAATGTCCAGTTTCGAGAGTTATAGTCCTTACATTCGTTTCTCTGTCCGCCTGCCGCTTCCTTATCATGAGTTCCAGTGTCTTGTTTCGAGATATACAGTCCTTGTCTGGGGATTGTCCTTGCCTCCCCAATACCTCCTTAATCAATCCCCCCTTTTCTTTTCCCATGCAAATTCTTTTGCATCAGATACTTTCTTTATTTACAGTAACACAACAAAGCAGGCATCTAAACAACATGCACACAAATATTCCTAACACTACTAATACGATTAGAGCAATGAATATACTTGTTTCAACCATTGGAAATTGGGCAACCAGGAGGTTAACTTAGTCCATAGTTCACTAAAACTCCATGAAAGATCATCTTTACTGATCTCATGTAGGATCCTGGTCTGCTTCCATATTTCTTCCAGGTCGGTAGAGATCCTTCCACTCTGATCTACATACATACAACAACTTGTGTTTATTACTGTACAGACTCCCCCTTGAGTGGCCAGTAACAAGTCTAGGGCCATCCGATTTTGTAACACTACCTGTGATAAACTAGATATCTCTTCTTGTTGAGCCTTTATAGCATCCAGAATTTTGTTTTCTAACTTCTCTATAATTGCAGAAATATTAACTATTGCCTTTTCCAATTCACTCACTCCTAACCATGGGATAAACCATCGCACAAAACTATGAAAAGGGGTGTGTCTCTCTACCAATGGATTGTTAATTTTTCATCTGATTCTCCGGATATGATTTCTCAAGTAACCTCGAGGCACTACATCATGTACTGTCATATTGGGGACTACCGCTCCAAGAGTGCAAGTTCCCTTCCAATTCTCAGGCAAGACCTTACGGGCCGTATCATTGCATAGCCAATACCACCCTTTTCCTTCTTTAACCGTCCAGCTGGTTGAATTTGCCCAGCCGCTAGTCGTACTAATATCAGTTGTTCAATTACAAGATGTCTGATTTCCCACATAAGTAGTATCCGTATTTATACAATGCTGTTTTCCTATACCCTTAGGCGGGTTACACCTTTGTACACATACATAATAGGATTCTAACGGCATGAAGCTACTCACTTCTAGTTCCAAAACTGCTTAATATTTTCGACCCCAAGATGTGTTTTCCCACAAATTAGTCCAAGATAAGTTTGCAGGCAAGGGAATCCCAATTAACGATACACCCTTATTCCAATGCTGTGGCAGATGGGTGCATACCCAACAGTTTGTCTTATTAGTTACTTGAGAAATTGTTTGTATTAAGGTCAGGTGTAAGTTCTCATCCCAAGTTGCCCACCCCAAATCCGAGAACCGCACCCCTGCAATCATTAGGATCTGGAAAACCGTAATTTTGTTGGTCCAATTGGAGTGGTGGTCCATATCCTCGCCGGGGCCTTCTTCACCCTTGAATTGTGGATCCAAGCTGCTTGCTTCTTAATCTTAATGGCGGTGTGTGTTGTCAGTAATACTTGGTATGGTCCCATCCACTTTCCTTCCATTTTTCCTGTACGGGTTGTCCTGAAAAAGTCTTTATATATATATAATCCCCGAGCTTAAAGGGGTGGATTGGTTGATCCAACCCTCTAGCCCTGGTCCCTAAAACAAATGTATGTACTTTATTTAATTGTTTCTGAAGTTCAGTTATATAAGCATATAAATATTCTGATCCTAACTGCGTTAGGTCCTCTCCACTAAATAGAAATTGCTATGGCCTTCCATATAAGATTTTGAAGGGACTCAAATTCCCTTTTATTCTAGGTTTAACTCTAATTCCAAGTAATGCTAAAGGGAGGGATTGAGGCCATGACAAATTAGCTTCTTATCCAATTTTAGCTATTTATTGTTTAATTAAATGGTTCATTTTTTCTACCTGTCCACTTGCCTGTGGTCTATAAGGAGTATGCAGTTGCCAATCTATCTTTAGAATCTTACTTATCTGGTCTACCACTTGTGCACAAAAATGTGAAACTCTATCAGAAGACATTGCTACTAGAATCCCAAAGCATGGTATTATTTCATTTAACAAGACTTTAACCACTTCTCTTGCTTTGGTTGTTCGACAGGGAAAGGCTTCAGGCCTTCCTGAAAACGTGTCAGTCAGAACCAGTAAATAATGATACCCCCCTTTTCTAGGGAGTTCTGAAAAATCAATTTGCCACTGTTGCCCCGAATAATTTCCTTTACCGATTATTCCAAATTTTATTCTATCCTTGGTATTGTGTAAGCAAATGCTACATTGTTGAGTTACTTGTTTTATCATATCGTCCCACTAATGTCTGACTCAGGCTCTTATGCAGTGTGCCAGCTCCCCAATGCGTTTTATTGTGTTCTGTAAGAACTATGGGCCATGTCAAACTAGAGGGTATTACTATGGGGTTATCTTTTAAATATACTCATCCATCTGGTTTCATTTTACCTTTCAAATCTTCAATTAATTTTAAGTCTTCTTTTGTATAATTTGGATATAGTTTGGATTTTACCGTCTGGTATCAAAGACAATGCCTTCACCTCAGTTATTTCAGCTGCCTGCTTAGCCTCTGCCAATCGATTTTCCAATTTCAAAATCGGTGTTCCCCTTTTGGTGTCCCTGACAATGCATGATAGCTACCTTTTCTGGTTGTTTTACAGCCTCTAACAATTTTAAAATTTCTTCAGCATACTTTGTGTTTTCACTGAGCGGTCAGCAATCCATGTTCTTTCCAAATTGCTCCATGAGCATGTACCACGCCGAATGTATATTTAGAATCTGTCCAAATATTTACCCTTTTTCCCGCTGCCAGTTCCAATGCTCTCGTGAGAGCAACTATCTCCGCCTTTTGAGCTGATGTTCCAGGGGGTAAAGGCTTAGACTCGATTACCTGCTGAGTAGTTGTTATAGCATATCCAGCTTTACGTTGTCTTTGCGTAACAAAACTGCTCCCATCCGTGAACCAAGTTTCTTCCGCATCTTCCATGGGCTCCTCCTTAAGGTCTGGTCGGCTGGAATACACAGTCTCTAGAGTTTCTAAACAATCGTGAATCACCGCTTGTGCCAGAGCATCACTAAGAAAAGAGGCTAGATTCACAATATGAATTATCACAATTTCCACGTCGTCCTGTTCTACCAATATTGCTTGATATTTCAAAATCATCAATTCTTGTTTAAGTTGTTTAAAGACTTTTTGTGCTTCTCCAGTCCAGACTAACTTTGACTGGTTAATCTTTATCAATTCACATAGAGGCTTTACCAATAGTCCATAATTATAAATCCAAAGGCGACACCAACCTGTCATTCCTAAAAAGGTTTGTAGCTCCTTTACCATTTGAGGTTCTGGAGTCCGGCAAATGACTTCCTTATGTTCAGTTCCTAGTTCTCGTTGTCCTTCCGAAATGTCAAATCCCAGATAGGTCACACTTTGTTGAGCCAGCTGGACTTTCTGTCAAGAGACGTGATATCCATTTAAACCCAGAAAATTAAGACGACTTATAGTCCATTGAATCCAACTCCCTTTAGTCTCGGTAGCTATTAAGAGATCATCTACATATTGTAACAAAGCACCTTCAGTGTCCGGAGGTATCCATGTTTCGAGTTCCCTTGCTAATTGGTTTCCAAAAATAGTGGGGCTATTCTTGAATCCTTGAGGTAGTAATGTCCACGTAAGCTGCGTCTTTCTGCCTGAATCGGGATTTTCCCATTCAAAGGCGAATAGGTTTTGGCTTTCTGTGGCTAAGCCTAGGCAGAAGAAGGCATCTTTTAAATCCAGTACGGTAAACCAGACTTGACTATTCTTTAATTTAGTCAGCAAAGTATAAGGGTTTGCCACTACTGGATGTATATCCTCAGTGATTTTATTTATGGCCCTCAAATCCTGAACTAGCCTATAGCTTTTTCATCTGCCTTTTTAATTGGCAATATGGGTGCATTGTATTCTGATTCGCATTCAATCAATAATCCATACTGTAAAAACTGATCAATTATCTCTTTAATTCCTTTCCTATCTTCTATCCTCAAAGGATATTACTTAACCTTAACGGGTTTCTCTCCTGGCTTTAATTTAATAATTATTGAGGTCACATTTTTAGCTCTTCCAGGGACTTCGGTAGCCCAAACTCCTGGACATACTTGATCTGTGATCTCTAAAGGTATTTCACTTTTAGGGTCAGTTTGTATTAGTGCCAAGCTTAACACATTTATTAGTTGTTCTTCTCCTGTTCTTAATTCCATTTTCCCTTTTTCAAAGACAATTTCTGCTCCTACTTGCTCTAATAAATCTCTACCTAAGAGTGCCCATGAGGAGCTAGGCATAGATAAAAATCTGTGTATGCCCCATTGTTTCCCTAACTTGTACTTCAAAGGTTCCCAAAAATAAGCCTTTTCGGTTACACCTTGTCCTGGTTTCAGTTAGAACAGAGTTAATTTTCTTCCTAGAAGCTGGGAGAAAACTATGTTTTGGCTTAGGATGAGAAGAGTGCTGATAACACCCCGATGTTTCAATTGTTGCAGAGCAATGCTTATACCAAGCCAAGGACATCTCAGCTTCTTGCTCTGTCCTGCCAACAGGCAGGCTGGGGGTGCAGTAAGAGCTGGGAGGGGACAGACCCAGGACAGGTGACCCAAACTAGCCAAAGGGGTATTCCATAGCATCTGACGTCAGGCTAAACAATACATAGGGGTGGCTAGCCAGGGGGAGGGGGCCGGACTGCTCAGGGTTAGGCTGGGCATCGGTCAGCGGGTGGTGAGCAATTGCATTGTGCATCACTTGTTTGTACACATTATTAGTAGTGGTACTATTATCATCATTGTATTATTATTATTATCATTATTATTATTATTATTTTGTCTTATTAAACTGTCTTTATCTCAACTCACAGGCTTCACTTTCCATTTCTCTCCCCCGTCCCAGAGAGGGAGGGGGAGGGGGAGCGAACAGCTGCGTGGTGTTTAGCTGCCGGCCGGGTTAAACCACGACACACCTTTTACCCTAACATAATAATTCTGTGAAGGCATTAATGCTTGATTTAGAACTGAATACGTTGCCCCATAGCAATAAGAAATTTCACTTCCATTCCTCCCCTAGCTTCATTATAACCAGTGGAGGATCCGCTAGGGTAGATTCCCCAGGTCCCCGTTATTCCTGTTGAAATCAGGGGTTGATTACCCTAGGAAAAGGCTAGTCAATTTGTCCTCCAAAGCCAGGTCCAAACCGTTTTGTTTTATTTATTTATTTATTTATTTATTTTCATTACATTTCAGAGTTGGTCCAAAAATTCCATAGGGCTTTCTTTTAGACCTTGTTGGAAGCATATTCTCAATTCCCAGTTCATCCAGGTTTTAGTATTTACTTAACCGTTCATAATTTTCAGGATGATTCGGGTCTTAGTGGGGGTCGGTCAGGGGAATGCAATTGTCCACAGTTCCCTGAACGGTCCCATCAGCAATCTGAGCTCACACATGAACTCAGGTTGTTTTAAGAGTTGACCTCTTTTCTGTTTCTGTGACAACTCTCTCAGACCGATCATGGTCCCTTTGCCCTAAAGGGCTAACACCCATGATTTTAAGATCTCTGCCTCGGGCAGAGGCAGAACTATTAACATTCCTACATCCTCTTTCCCTGCTCATTCAACTTCAAACACCTTTAACACTTTCAACAACCCTTTTAACACTTCCTTTATCTTTCTCCAGCCTGTACTTCTCTAATGCCAACATCAAAGGTTCAGTCAGGGGCCAACTTAATTCCCTACCTTTTCCCACCAAGATGCTGAAACATCAGTATACAACATTTCATCCTGTTCTGCTTCCCAAAAAACAACATTAACTGTAGCAAAATATTATAGTTTAAAGTTCCATTTAGGGGCCACTTTTCTCCACATTCCAGCTTATAAAGCGGCCACCACTGATTACGATATTTTATCAATGTTTTCCTGTTCACACTTCCACCGGCAGATCCTCCAATATCCTTCCAGTGACTTAAAACACATCCTAACACACTTTTCTTTAAAATTTCACTGCTTGTTTGCCCCCCCAGTTTCCAGTTTACACTTTCAGAATACACATGTTACTTACAAAAGCGTATCACAAAACGTATCACTCACAAAACTACGGGCACGCAATATCTTTCAGTAGCGATGTCACAAAACTACTATTACCAGCAATATTGCCAAAATCACAGTAACAATAGTCAGAGTCAAATTCCACATGCGAGAAGTCAGAAAACCGAACTGTGTAACACCGTAACGATATCTTTCTTATAACAATGCCACGAACCTACTATTACCACCAGGAAAATAGCCAAAATCGCAGTAACAAGAACCAGAGTTAAATACCATACTCCATGAGTCAGAAAACCGAAATGGACAACACAATTCCAGATGGACCTTAAAGCGAGCTCCTTCCTTAAGGTCCCCAAACATGTACTTATGGTGCTAACCACAAAGTATATACCAAACACTGCCTCGCAGAAGATCACCTTCTGACTTACAGACAGTTCCAGATGACCGGTCTACCAGAAAAACAAACCAGAATAAAGAATATACTCACTTACAATGATGGGGTCCTTGTCTGCCTCCGCAGTGATCCGGTGAGTCGAGGAGTCCCTCCGGGAAATCCCGGGGGTACCCTAGGGAGTCCTGTTCCCAGCAGGTCCTGCAGTCCGGCAGAGAGGTTGTCCCCTCTGGGTCGCCAAATTGATTCAAAGATCGAAGCCGAAATTCCTTTAAGTGGTATATTCTTTATTGCAGCGCTGGATGCACGGGGGATCTCTCCACCTATCGTGCATACCCAAAGCAAAAAGCAGTCTTGAATTTATACAATCAATCTATCAATATTCTACAAGCACCTATACATATGCATTACCTATCCCCGCCTTCCCTCGCTTCTCATGCTAATTAGCCTTTTGGCACCTTGCGCCTGCGCAGAGCCTTCCAAGAATTGTGGGCAGGGGTCTTTGGGACGTGGGCAGGGGTCTTTGGGAGGAAGACCCCGAGTCTTCCTCACAGTGTACTTTTCACCTTTGGTCAGGAATCTGCTGAATTGGCATGTTTCTTAATTGCAAGAGCTGGTTGTTGCCAATTCTCCCGTTTGTTGTATCTTTATAATGAATTCCAATGTCCAGTTTCGAGAGTTATAGTCATTACATTCGTTTCTCTGTCTGCCTGCCGCTTCCTTATCATGAGTTCCAGTGTCTTGTTTCGAGATATACAGTCCTTGTCTGGGGATTGTCCTTGCCTCCCCAATAGCTCCTTAATCAGCCTTCACACAATTATCTGAGAATGAAAGCTGCTTTCCAGTAATTCAGAAAGCCAAGTTACGTCTCAGCCTTGAGCATCTCGGGCTTTTGGGCCTGTCTGTAACATTTGGCACCAGCACTAATACTTCTTTTGGCATATGTTTAGCGTTTGGGGCCTGTGTCTGGGATTTGGGCCCTGTCTCGAACCACTGGGGCTTTGTCCTGGGTTTTGGAGCCTGCCTCTAGAGTTCAGGGCCTGTGATTAGGCTTTTGGGGTCTGTGTCTGGGGGCCGGTATCTGGGGGCAAGGGGGGAGCTGCTTGTAGACCCTAGGGGCCAGCATTGAGGGGGTTGGGAGCTGACTCTACACCTTTGGGGCCTGCTTCTAGGGGGGGGGGGGTTGAGACCTGCATCTGGGGGAGGGGTGGGAGCTCTTTTTATTCCTTTGTAGCCTGTGTCGGGGGGCGGGGGGGAAGGGGAGGGTTGGTTGGGAGCTGCTTGTACACTGTTGGAGCCTGGGTTGAGGGAGGAGGTTTGGAGCTGCTTCTACACCTTTGGGCCTGGCATCGGGGGTAGGGGGTTGGGTGCTGGTTGTAGGGGCCTGTGTTTGGGGGGGGGGCTTGGGACCTGCGTCTGGGGGAGGGGTGGGAGCTGCTTGTACACCTTTGGGGCCTGCATGTGTGGGGGGTCAGGGCCTGTGTCTAGCGGGCTGGGAACTGCTTGTACAATGTAGGAATCTGTTTCTGCAGGGTGGCTGGGAGCTGTTTGTACAACTTTGGGGCCAGCATCTGGGGGTGGCTGGGAGCTGCCTGTACACTGTAGGGGCCTGTGTTTGTGGGGGCCTTGAAGGCCTCCCTCGGGGCAGGGGGGGGGAGAGTAGGGAGCTGCTTGTATAGGGTAGGGGGCCTGCCTGGCAGGGGTTGGGAGCTGCTTGTAGAATTTGGGTCGCTGTGTCTGGGGGGGGGGTTGGGGCCTGTGTCTCAGGGGTGTTGGGAACTGGTTGTACACCTTTGGGTCCTGTCTCTGGGGGGGGAGCTACTTGTACCCTTACCATAAGCCGTACTCTAACACATACTTCTACCAGTACCCTTACCCTTACCGTAACCCTTACCTTTACCCTTACTCTTACCCTTACCAAAGCATTACCCTTACCCTTAACGTAAGCCTAAACCTTAACCTTATCCTTACACTTACACTTACCGTAAACCTTACCCTTTCTGCTACACTTACCCTTAGCCTAAATCTAAACCTTACACTTACCCTAACCCTAACACTTACCCTTACCATTACCCATATACTTACTCTTACCCTAACCCTAAATCTTACTCAAACACTTACCCTGACCCTTACATTAACCCTAAACCGTACCCTAAAACTTACACTTACTCTTAACCTTAACCTTACGCTTAACTTTAACCTACTACTTACCCTTTCTTATCCGTCACCATACACCTAAAATTAACCCTAACCATTACCCTAACACTTACCCTTACCCTAACCCAAACCCTAATCCTAACTCTAAACCTTACCCTGACTTGTACACTTATCCTTATCCTTACACTTACCGTAACACTTACCCTTACACTTATCCTTATACATATAACTTACCCTTACCCTAAAACTTAACCTTAACCTAACTCTAACCCTAAACCTTACCTTAACCCTTACTCTGACCCTTACATTAACCCTTACCCTTACCCTAAAACTTACTCTTAACCTTAACCTTACCCTTAACCTTAACCTAATACTTACCCTTCCGTTTCCCTCACCCTAACCCTAAAATTAACCCTAACCATTACCCTAACACTTACCCTTACCCTAACCCTTACTCTAACCCTTACAATGACCCGTACCCTTACACATACACTTACACTTACTCTTACCCTAAACCTTACCCTTACCATAAGCCATATTCTAACAAATTCTACCCGTACCCTTACCCTTACCGTAATCCTTACCCTTTATGTTACCCTAAACCTTACCCTTACCCTAACACTTACCCTTATCGTAAACCTTACCCTTTCTGCTACATTTACCATTAGCCTAAATCTAAACCTTACACTTACCCTTACCTTAACCCAATACTTACCCTTACGTTTCCCTCACCCTAAGCCTAAAATTAACCCTAACCATTATTCTAACACTTACCCTTACCCTAACCCTAACCCTTACTCTAACCCTTACCCTGACCCATACCCTTACACTCACCCTTACCCTTACATTACCCTAACTCTTACCCATACCATAACCCATACCCTAACACATATTTGTACCCTTAACCTTACCGTTACCCTTACCCTTACTCTATCCGTTACCCTTACGCTTACCCTTAACATAAACCTTACCATTAATCTTACCCTTACGCTAACCCTTACCCTTACCCTATCCCTTACACTTATCCTTATCCATACCCTTAACCTTACCCCAACCCTTACCCTTAAGCTGAACCTAACCCTAAACCTTACCCCAAACCTTTCCCTGAACCTTACATTAACCATAACCCTTAACCTAAACCTTACACTTACTCTTAACCTTAACCTTACCCTTAACCTTAAGCTAGTACTTAACCTTACATTTTTCTCACCCTAATCCTAAAATTAACCCTAACCATTACCCTAACACTTAACCGTTACACTTACCCTTATTCTATCCGTTACTCTTACACTTTCCCTTAACATAAACCTTACCCTTTACCTTACCCTTACCATAAGCCATACATCAACACTTATATGTACACTTACGCTTACACTTATCCTAGTAATTACTCGTACAATTACCCTTAACCTAACCATAAACATTAAGGATAAGCTTAAGGGTCACCCTTAAGGTTAACGTTATCCTAACACTTACACTTAAGTTCATGGTAAGGGTTAGAGTAAGGGTAAGTGTTAGGGTAATGGTTAGGCTAATTTTAGGTTTAGGGTGAGGGAAACGTAAGAGTAAGTATTAGTTTACAGCTAAGGTTAAGGTTAAGAGTAAGTGTAAGGTTTAGTGTAAGGATTAGGGTTAATGTAAGGGTCAAGGTAAGGGTTGGGGTAAAGGTTTAGGTAAAGGGTAAAAATATGTGTATTGTAAGGGTGAGGGGTTAGGGTAATGGTTAGATTTTAGTTAGATTTAGGTAAGGGTGAGGGTTCGGGTAAGGTTTAGAATTAGGCAAAGGGTAAGTGTAGCAGAAAGGGTAAGGTTTAGGATAAGGGTAAGTGTTAGGATAAGGGTAAGGTTTAGGGTTAGCTTAATAGTAAGGTTAAGGGTAATTGTACGAGTAATTGCTAGGGTAAGTGCAAGCGTAAGTGTACATGTAAGTGTTGTTGTATGGCTTATGGTAAGGGTAAGGTCAAGTGTAAGGTTTATGTTAAGGGTAAGCGTAAGGGTAACGGATAGAGTAAGGGTAAGGGTAAGGTTAAGGGTAACGGTAAGGTTAAGGGTACAAATATGTGTTAGGGTATGGGTTATGGTATGGGTAAGAATTAGGGTAAGTATAAGGGTAAGGGTAAGTGTAAGGGTACAGGTCAGGGTAAGGGTTAGAGTAAGGGTTAGGGTTAGGGTTAGGGTAAGGTTAAGTGTTAGGGTAATGGTTAGGGTTAGTTTTAGGGTTAAAGTCAGGAAAACGTATGCGTAAGTATTAGGTGAATGTTAAGGGTAAGGTTAAGGTTAAGAGTAAGTGTAAGTTTTAGGGTAAGGGTTAGGGTTAATGTAAGGGTCAGGGTAAGGGTTGGGGTAAGGTTTAGGGTAAGGGTTAGGTTAAGGATAAGTGTTAGGGTAAGGTTAATGGTAACCGTAAGTGTAAAGGTAAGGGTTCGGGAAAGGGTAAGAATAAGGGTATGGGTAATGGTAAGGATGAGGGTTAGGATAAGGGTAAGTGTAAGGTTTAGATTTAGGCTAAGGGTAAGTGTAGCAGAAAGGGTAAGCTTTACGGTAAGGTTTAAGGTTTAGGGTTAGGTTAAGGGTAAAGGTAAGGTTAAGGGTACGGGTCACGGTAAAGGTTAGAGTAAGGGTTTGTGTAAGGGTAAGGGTAAGGGTTAGGATAAATGTAAGGGTGCTGCACAGAATTATCTGAGAATGAAAGCTGCTTTCCAGTAATTCAGAAAGCCGAGTTACGTCTCAGCCTTGAGCATCTCGGGCTTTTGGGCCTGTCTGTAACATTTGGCACCAGCACTAATACTTCTTTTGGCATATGTTTAGTGTTTGGGGCCTGTGTCTGGGATTTGGGCCCTGTCTCGAACCACTGGGGCTTTGTCCTGGGTTTTGGAGCCTGCCTCTAGAGTTCAGGGCCTGTGATTAGGCTTTTGGGGTCTGTGTCTGGGGGCCGGTATCTGAGGGCAAGGGGGGAGCTGCTTGTAGACCCTTGGGGCCGGCATTGAGGGGGTTGGGAGCTGACTCTACACCTTTGGGGCCTGCTTCTGGGGGCGGGGGGGGGTTGAGACCTGCATCTGGGGGAGGGGTGGGATCTCTTTGTATTCCTTTGGAGCCTGTGTTGGGGGGGGGGGGGGGGGGCGGAAGGGGAGGGTTGTTTGGGAGGTGCTTGTACACTGTTGGAGCCTGGGTTGAGGGAGGAGGTTTGGAGCTGCTTCTACACCTTTGGGCCTGGCATCGGGGGTAGGGGGTTGGGTGCTGGTTGTAGGGGCCTGTGTTTGGGGGGGGGGGCTTGGGACCTGCGTCTGGGGGAGGGGTGGGAGCTGCTTGTACACCTTTGGGGCCTGCATGTGTGGGGGGTCAGGGCCTGTGTCTAGCGGGCTGGGAACTGCTTGTACAATGTAGGAATCTGTTTCTGCAGGGTGGCTGGGAGCTGTTTGTACAACTTTGGGGCCAGCATCTTAGGGTGGCTGGGAGCTGCCTGTACACTGTAGGGGCCTGTGTTTGTGGGGGGCTTGGGGGCCTCCCTCGGGGGGGGAGGGGAGGGTTGGGAGCTGCTTGTATAGGGTAGGGGGCCTGCCTGGCAGGGGTTGGGAGCTGCTTGTAGAATTTGGGTCGCTGTGTCTGGGGGGGCGGCTGGGGCCTGTGTCTCAGGGGTGTTGGGAACTGGTTGTACACCTTTGGGTCCTGTCTCTGGGGGGGAGCTACTTGTACACTTTTGGGGTCTGTATTTGAGGGGGGTTGGGAGCTGCTTGTGCACTTTTGGACCTATGTTTAGGGGGGTTGGGAGTAGCTTGTGCATTCTAGGTGCCTCCCTTTTGAGAAGGGTTGGGGCCTGCATCTGTGGGTGGTTGGGAGCTGCTTGTACACTATAGGGGCCATGGTCTTGGAGGGGGGTCTGGGCTGTTTATACACCTTTGTGGCCTGTGTTTGGGGGGGGGGGGTGGGCCTGTGCCTGGGGAAGTTGGGAGCTGTTTGTTCACTCTAGGAGCCTCCATTTGGGGGTCTTTGGGGCCTCCCTTTGAGGGGGAGGGAGTTGGGAGTTGGTTGTACACCTCCGCATCCCATGTCTTGGGGGGGGTGGGGGGAGTGGGACCGGTCTCTGAAGGGGCGGGTTGTGAGCTGCTTGTACACCTGTGTCGGGGGGAGGGTAGGGGGGGTGGTGGGGGGCGGGCCCGGGTCTTGGGCCAGTGTCTGGGTGGAGTCCAGTTCTTGGGAGGGGGTGGTGGGGTAGGAGCTGCTTGTGGGCAGTTGGGGTCTGCATCTGGGTGTGGTTGGTGCCTGCTTCTGTTGGCAGTTTGGGGCCTGCTTGTAGACTTGTGCAGCCTGGGTTTGGGGGCTTTTCTGTAACGTTTGGGGCCTGCATTTTTGCTTTGGGATGCATCTTGAGCTTTTGAGGCCTAGCAGTAGCATTTGGGGCCTGCATCTGGGGCTTTTCTGTAGCATTTTGGTTGCGTATTTGTGATTTGGGGCCTGTATCGTGGGTTTTGCCTTTTTTGTAGTTTCCATCTTTGTGTGTGTGTGTTTCGTTGTTGGTTGTCTGGGGTTAGGGGCAGTTTGGGGTTTGGATTAAGGTCAGTGTCATTAGCGTTAGGGGGTTGATAATAAGGGTTAGGGTTGTGGTTAGAGTTGCTATGTTTAAGGGGAATAAGGACTTCAGGGTAAGGGGATCAAGGTTGTGGGAATAAAAATGTTGTTTTTGCGCAGTTACATCCTGTAGAGGGAAGGAAGGTGGTATTGAGATATGCTTGCAGTGATAAGACAGCTTAACAGTGTGAAATGAGTTCATCTGATTCGTGTCAATATGGAACAATGCTAGGGCCGCATGATATGATGAAAAGTCTGAGAAAACCAGAGTAGTTAATGTATATAGTTCTTGAATCTTGCAAAGGAATGGTCCATCAATTCGGGTCAATAGGGGATAAGAGAACAAAGGGGTTTCAGAATAACTGCTAACTATTACAACTGTTGATGGGACACTATGCAAGTGTCTGCCATCCAGCCAAGATGGACAAAGGAGATGGACAAGAGAAAAGCCTGGGAGGAAGACTACGAGCCTTCAGTACGAGCGGCCCCCAGAGGGACCACCGGAGACTGATAACGCCTGCACCAGTGGGAGGGTTTGGATTCTGGGAACTAATTAGAATAACCCTGCCTTTTGTAGAAGTAGTAATGAATATGTATTAGCCTAGCAGCATAAAAACCAGCCGCCTGATGTAACTTGTGTGCATCTTGGTGGAGCAGAGACTCCTGGCGCACCCAGCGCTGCTTGCTTACCTCTATTCATTTAATAAATTGTAAATTTCAATTGCAATCCTATTTGGGACCCAGTCATTTATTACAAGTGGGCGCTCGTCCGGGAGGGCTTTGGTTCCTGATTTCTGGTTTGATCTAGGAGAGGCACCCCCACCATTTGGTGGCTGCTGTTTGAGTCAGGTCGGAACTAATGGCATCTTAAACCTGAATAAAGGTAAGCAAAGTTTCTGATTCTTTTTTTCAGCTCCCTTGCCAGCTGCAGCACTATATTTTGCCCGTAATTGTGTGTGTGAAGATCCGAACGAAGATGACGGAGTCGTAAGCATTTAAAGCGTATACCGTTCGGTTGGGTGGGGTTCGGTTGCCTGTGTGTGTAAGAGTGTGACTGGGATGGAACTTAGTTCCGAAGCGATTGTGGAGGTCTTCTAACCACGTTTTCAATCTCCCGTGAGGGACTTGGCCGGTGAAGGACCGAAGGGATTCCTATAGGATTTGTGGGTGTGTGATAGGTCCTCGACCCCCTGCAAGACACTCTTACTAAGGTAACCAAGGGCTGTGGGAATTGCCATAGTAAAATTCCTAGATGGGTCAGACAAAATCAAAGACCAGAGACCAGAAGAAAGGGAGCAAATTACCAGTCATACCACCAGAAAGTCCATTAGGAATAACGATTAGAAATTGGAATGATAGGGACCCCAGAAAAGGAAAAAGTAAATTAAAAATGGTCCAGGATTGTGTGACAGAATGGCCAAAGGAGCCTTTAAGACTACATGTCTTTTGGCCTGTTTTTGGAACCTTCGAAGACTGGATTTGCCAGGCCTTAAATATCCATGTTAATTCAAAGGAAGCTTTTAGCCAGGAAGAAAGTGATTATGCAGGATTATGGATCAGGAGGACTTCACGTCCTTTTCCAGCCTCAATATTTACACTAAAAGCAGGTAAGAAATTTGAAGAACAAGAAGAACATGAAAAAGAAAAAGAAGATAAACGTGAGCCGTTGGATAAGCTACCACCTCCATATCCTAACAATCCACCCCTGGCGGCTCCCCCTCCGGTGGCTGTGGTATCGCCACCAGTACCACCGTTGCCCCAGCTTCCACCACCAACAGCACCAGAATTAGACCAACCTCCGGCCGCATGCAGGAGAAGTAGGACGGACGTATCTGAGAGGGCTTCTCTATATCCCTTAAGGGAGGTAACTGGTGTATAACTGGTGCGCGTCTTGGTGGAGCAGAGACTCCCGGCGTACCCAGCACTGTTTGCTTACCTCTATTCATTCAGTGAATTGTAAACTTTGATTGTAATCCTATTTGGGACTTTTATTTATTATAACAGACAAGCTTGTAAAACGCAGACAACCAGAATCCTTACAGCAATTAGGTGGAAATCACGGCGTAAGAAACATTACCACCTCAAAGAGTAAAAACCTCAAAAGAAATGTGACTTGTAACAGGCCAGCAGCTGTGTATTTTCTGTGAAGCACCAGCTAGATTATGAACCTTGAATAGCACAGTTAAAGGGGAAACAGGGGAGGGTCCCGGTCCTCGGCAGAAAAAAAAAGTGTATAAACTGTGTATGGAATTAGTAGGCACCCTCCTGCTTGTGGGACACCCGCCATTGTAATCTCGAATAATAATGCTACTGTACTGAGATCCTCGACTCAGCCTATGCTATTTGCTACAGATTGATTCAGGGTTTTAAGGTTTCAGGGATTGGGCACTAGGGTTGGGTTTCAGGGTAAGGGGTTTCAGGGTTTATGTTTAGGATTTTAAGGTTTTTAGGGTTGGAGTTTTAACGGTTAGGGTTTTAAGGATTTGGGGGTTAGGGTTTTAAGGGTTTCAGGGTTAGCGTGTTAGGGTATTAGAGTTTTTTGGGTTGTAGTGTTGATATGTTTTTTAGGGTTAGAGTCTTAAGGTTTTATTTTTGGTCAGTTATTTACGGTTAGGGTTTTAAGATCTTTTTTTTTTTTTTTTTTCAGGTTAGGTTCTCCAGGTCCAGGGTTTTGAGTATCCTAATTTTGGGGGTTTGGATTTTGAGCATCTTAATTTTTGGGGTTAGGCTTTTGTGTGCCCTAATTTTTTGGGATAGGCTTTCAAGCATCCTAAGTAATTGGGTTAGGGTTTTGAGCATCTTAATATTTTGGGTCTGGGTAATGAGCATCCTCAGTTTTCAGGATAGGGTTTTGAGCATCTTAATGTTTCCAGGATAGGGTTTGGAGCGTCCTAATGTTTTGGGTTGGGGCTTTGAGCGTCCTAATGTTTTTGGGTTAGGGTTTGGAGCGTCCTAAATTTTCAGGATAGGGTTCTGAGCATCTCAGTGTTTCCAGGATAGGGTTTTGAGCGTCCTAAGTTTTTGGGATAGGTCTTTGAGCTTCCTAATGTTTTCCGGATAGGGTTTGGAGCATCTTAATGTTTTGGGTTTGGGTTTTGAGCGTCTGAATGTTTTTGGGTTAGGGCTTGGAGCGTCCTGTTTTCGGGATAGGGTTTGGAGCGTCCTAGTGTTTTCGGGATAGGGTTTTGAGCGTCCAAAGTTTTTGGGTTTGGGTTTTGAGCGTCCAAAGTGTTATAAGTTGCCCCCTTAATTAATTTTCAGAGAGCATTGTATTAATCATAGAAAGGAATTTATTGAGTAAGCAAACATCAAGCAAAACAGCACTGGGCAGCCGGGGAGTCTCAGCTCCGCCAACGGCACGCACCTCACCCCCGCCAAGGTCCCTTTTTATATCTTGCTAATTCCGGGATTACGCATCCTGGTATATTCTGCGACTGCGCGCACTGTTGCGCGGAAAAGAATTTTTAAGAATTTAAATCTCTTTAAAAAGAAAATTAAGCAAAAGAATTTTCATAGTGTCTAGGCAAGCATTATGCAGCTCCTTACTTCAGCAGGGAGCTTTCGCAACTCCCGCTCCTCAAACAGAACTCCTTGTTTTTATAATACAAAAGACAATGAACAAACATTTATGGTGTATTACCCTAAGTTTTTGGGTTAGGGTTTTTTGCGTCTTAATGTTTTGGGGTTAGGGTTTGGAGCGCCCTAAGTTTTTGGGCTAGGGCTTTGAGCATTCCTAACGTTTTGGGTTGGGTTTGGGTTTTGAGCATCCTAAGATTTTGGGTTGGGGGTTTTAGGCATAGGTCTTCAGGGGTTTAGTGTGGTAAATAGTTTGGGTTAGGTCTGTAGGGGTTTCGAGGTTTTTTGGATGTTAGGGCTTGAGGCTTTTTTTGTAAGGGCGGTGAGGGTTCCAGTGAGCGCTGGTAAATGCAGTTCTCGAGCACTCGGCCTGTGATTGGCCATGCTGGCTGTGCGGGGAACGCTGGTAGGTGTAGTTTTCCGGCACTGGGAGGCCATGTTGTGTGCCCAGAGCATGCCGGGAGATGTAGTTCTCGGGACTCCAGACTTTCGGGAGGCCATGTTGCGTACCCAGAGTATGCCGGGAAATGTAGTTTTTGGATTCGGGACTTCCGGGAAGCCATGTTGAATGCCCAGAGCGTACCGGGAGATGTAGTTCTCGGGAACTAGGGTTAGGGTTAGGGGCTAGGGCTGGGGCTAGAGTTAGGGTTTCGGGTGAGGGTTTGGGTTGGGGGTTATTGTTAGGGTTAGGGCTAGGGTTAGGGGTTAGGGTTAGGGTTAGGATTAGGGTTAGGGTTAGGGTTAGGGTTAAGGTTAGGGTTAGGGGTTAGTGTTAGGGTTAGGGTTAGAGGGTTAGGGTTGTTAGTGTTAGGATTAGGGTTAGGGTTAGGGTTAGGGTTAGGGTTAAGGTTAGGGTTAGGGTTAGGGTTAGGGTTAGGTTTAGGGTTAGGGTTAGGGTTAGGGTTAGGGTTAGGTTAGGTTTAGGTTTAGGTTTAGGGTTTCGGTTAGGGTTAGGGTTCTGTTAGGGTTAGGGTTAGGGTTAGCGTTAGGATTAGGTTTAGGTTTATGGTTAGGGTTAGGTTTAGGGTTTTCTTAGGGTTAGGGTTAGGGTTCCGTTAGGGTTAGGGTTAGGCTTAGGCTTAGGGTTAGGGTTATGTTAGGGTTAGGTTTAGGGTTAGGTTTAGGGTTAGGGTTAGGTTTAGGGTTAGGGTTAGGGTAAGGTTTAGGGTTCTGTTTGGATTAGGGTTAGGGTTAGGGTTAGGGTTAGTGTTAGGAATAGTGTTAGGGTTAGGGTTAGGGTTACGTTAGGGTTAGGTTTAGGGTAAGGGTTAGGGTTAGGTTTAGCTTTAGTGTTCGGGTTAGGGTTAGGGTTAGGGTTAGCATTAGGGTTTGAGCGTTAGGTTTAGATCCGCGGGCAGCCGTTAGGGTTAGGGTTAGGTTTAGGGTTGGGTTAGTGTTAGGGTTAGGTTAGGGTTAGGTTTAGTTTCTGACTACAGTAACTCGATCATCCAATAAAAATCATCCTTATTGTCTTTAGCAAAGCAATGGCTTCTATACCATCAATTAATTGTACATGCCCTTGGAAAAAGCCAAGGCAATACCTCCCTTGCTTGGAGCTGTATCCAAACGCAGTAATGTATACAATCTTTAGCAGCAGCTATTATTAGAGACAGGGAGAAGGAGGAACTTTGCCCACTGAAATTCGAAAATTTATTTGGGATAATGCTTCAGAATTTGAAAAAGATTTTCAAGCATGGTTGCAATTAGTCAACTTTACCCTTTATGCAGAAAATGATCAAATTGTGTCCTTTATACTTACTATAAGTAATGCCACCGTATACAATGTATAGCCAATCATTGCATTAGGACTCAATCATAATGGAACTATACTTTATCCTAAAGGGCATAAAGTGTGGGCCCATCAAAAGGGAGGAAAGTGGCAAACAATTGATGTAAATGCATGCATTGTGCGTGAACAAAAAAGTTCCATCTGTGAAAGTAACACGCTGGAATCCCAAGACATTTGTCTTGACACTGAGCAAAATATTTGACACGTTGAGATATATCCTAATGAAACCCTTGATACTGTACTTGTATATATTGGGAAAGGTTGTGTTTGCATGAGAAGTCATTGTGATTCTATAGTCGTAGATAATGCTGTGGTAGATACCAGTAATCACTTTAATGTTTGTGTTTGCAATTTTATCAAAATCTCAACCATATCACACTATCAGGTAGACCTGCGCAACAGGTATAAGGCCCTGGAGGCCGAAAGGCAATCGATGGATGGAAAAGGCTATAATCCCTCTCCACCAGAGATATTGGCAGGGTTGGAAAAGCCAACCCCCCCGTATAGTGACCACAGGCAGCAGGAAGAAAAGGTGAGTTTTAGTTGTGGGTGATTTATCAATCAGCGGAACAGAGGGTCCAATATGTAGAAGGGACCCTCCTCTAAGGGAAATCTGCTGCCTTCCTAGGGCCTGGGTTAGGACATCACAAGGAGGCTTCCCAGCTTGGTTCAACAGTCAGACTATTACCGATTGCTCGTCCTATATCTGGGAGGAGAAGGAGTGGCAACGCATAGCCTGTGAGCAATCAAAAGGGACTTCAAGGATTTGTCAATTTGTCAAAACTCAACGAAACGCAACGGAAACCACAAAACACGTCAAAAACACCCCAAAAGCGAACCGAATCAGAAGAAAAAAAGTGATTTAACAACCCAAAAAACCCTTAAACCTACCTGATGTTCTCCTAAATGTACAATCCACTCCCAACCACCAGAAAACCCAATGGAAACCCAAAAAAAAACAAACGGAGACCTCAAAACACGTCAAAAACACCCCAAAAAAGAATGGGATAACCCCCCAAAACGAAAGAAAACCCCCCAAAAATAGATCCACCCCAAAAAAAGCCTAAACCTACCTGAAGTTCTCCAAAACCCAAAATTTACACTTTTCCACCACCATGACAACAGAAAACGCAACGAAACCCAACAGAGACCCCAAAACATGTCAAAAACACCCAAAAAAAGAACGGGATCACCCCCAAACCCGGAAGAAAATTCCCCCCCAAAGAATTTACAATTTTCACCATGATGACCAACATGAACCAAACGAAAACCCAAAAGAAGACACCAAAACACGTCAAAAACACCCCAAAAAAGAAAGGGATCACCCATAAACTGGAAGAAAATCCCCAAAAAGCACAGATCCAATCCCAAAACCAACCTAAACCTACCTGATGTTCTCCAAATCCCACAAATTTACCCTTTTCCACCATGATGACCACGGAAAACACAACGAAACCCAATGGAGACCCCAAAACACGTAAAAAACACCCCAAAAATGAATTGGATAAGCCCCCCCCCCAAAAAAAAAAACAGAAGAAAACACCATATATCGTGAATCCACCCCAAAAGTCCCCCTAAACCTACCTGATGTTCTCCAAAACCCACTATTTACACTTTTCCACCATGATGACCACGGAAAACCCAATGAAACCCAACGGAGAACCCAAAACATGTCAGAAACACCCCAAAAAAGAACGGGATCACCCCAAAACTGGAACAAAATGCCCCAAAACCATAGATCCTCTCCAAAAACACCCTAAATCTACCTGATGTTCTCCAAAACCCACAATTTACACTTTTCCACCATGATGACAAGGAAAACCCAACAAAACCCAACGGAGACCCCAAAACACGTCAAAAACACACCAAAAATGAATTGGATCACCCCCCCCCCCAAAAAAAAACAGAAGAAAACCCCATATATCATGAATCCACCCCAAAAGTCCCCCAAAACCTACCTGATGTTCTCCAAAACCCACTATTTACACTTTTCCACCATGATGACCACGGAAAACCCAACGAAACCCAACGGAGAACCCAAAACACGTCCAAAACACCCCAAACAAGAACAGGATCACCCCCAAAACCAAAGAAAACCCCCAAATGCACGGATCCAATCCCAAAACCACTCTAAACGTACCTGATGTTCTCCAAATCCAAATGTCCACTCCCAACCACCATAAAACCCATTAGGAACTCAACGAAACCCAACGGAAACCCCAAAAACACCTCAAAAACACCCCAAAAAAGAACTGAATCAGAAGAAAAAACACCAAAAACTATGAATTTCCCCGCAAAACCACCCTAAACTCACCTGATCTTCTTCAAAACCCACAATCCACTCCCATTTCCCTTAAGGACCAACGAGAATCCAACTAAAACCCAACGGAGACCCCAAAACAAGTCGAAAACACCCCAAACAAGAACAGGATAACCCCTAAAAAAGAAAGAAAACCCCAAAAACCATAGATCCACCCCCAAAACACACTAAACCTACCTGATGTTCTCCAAATCCCAAAGTCCACTCCCAACAAATTTAAAACACATTAGGAAATCAACGAAACGCAACAAAAAACCCCAAAACACGTCAAAAACACCACAAAAAAAAGCGGGATCACCCCCAAAACCGAAAGAAAACCCTAAAAGCCGTTGATCCACCCCAAAAGTCACCTTAAACCTACCTAATGTTCTCCAATACCCACAATTTACACTTTTCCACCATGATGCCCACGGAAAACCCAACGAAACCCAACGGAGAACACAAACCACGTCAAAAACACCCCAAAAAAGAACGGGATCACCCCAAACCTGGAACAAAATACCCCAAAAACCATAGATCCACCCAAAAACGACACTAAACCTACCTGATGTTCTCCAAATCCCAAAGTCCACTCCCAACAAACTTAAAACGCATTAGGAAATCCACGAAATGCAACGGAAACCCCAAAACACGTCAAAAACATCACAAAAAAAAGCAGGATCACCCCCAAAACCGAAAGAAAACCCTAAAAGCCGTAGTTCCACTCCAAAAGTCCCCGTAAACCTACCTGATGTTCTCCAATACCCACAATTTACCCGTTTTCACCATGATGAACAACAAGAACCCAACAAAAACCAACGGAGACCACAAAATATGTCAAAAACACCCCAAAAAAGAATGGGACCAGCCCAAAAACGGAAGAAAACGCTAAAAAAAAAAAAAACAGAAGAATTCAACCAAAACCATAGATTCACCTCCAAAACAAACTTAAACTCACCTGATATTCTCCAAAACCCACAATTTACCCTTTTCCACCATGATGCCAACGGAAAACCCAACGAAACCCAACGGAGAACCCAAAACACATCAAAAACACCACAAACAAGAACGGAATCACCCCCAAAACTGGAACAAAATCCCCAAAAAGCACGGAACAAATCCCAAAAACGCCCTAAACCTACCTGATGTTCTCCAAAACCCACTATTAAGCCTTTTCCACCAAAATGAACAAGGAAAACACAACGAAACAAAACAGAGACCACAAAACACGTTAAAAACACCCCAAACAAGAACGGAATCACGCCCAAAACTGGAAGAAAATCCCCCCAAAACATAGATCCACCCCAAAACGACACTAAACCTACCTGATGTTCTCCAAAACCCACAATTTACACTTTTCCAACATGATGACCAACAAGAACCCAACAAAACCCAACGGAGACCCCAAAACACATCAAAAACACACCAAAAAAGAACGGGATCACCCCAGAAAAACAGAAAAAAAAACCAAATACCATGAATCCACCCCAAAAGTCCCCCTAAACCAACCTGATGTTCTCCAAAACCCACAATTTACCCTTTTCCACCATGATGCCAACGGAAAACCCAACGAAACCCAACGGAGAACCCAAAACACATCAAAAACACCACAAACAAGAACGGAATCACCCCCAAAACTGGAACAAAATCCCCAAAAAGCACGGAACAAATCCCAAAAACGCCCTAAACCTACCTGATGTTCTCCAAAACCCGCAATTTACACTTTTCCAGCATGATGACCACGGAAAACCCAACGAAAACCAACGGAGAACCCAAAACACGTCCAAAACACCCCAAACAAGAACAGGATCACCCCCCAAAACGAAAGAAAACCCCAAAAAGCACGGATCCAATCCCAAAACCACTCTAAACGTACCTGATGTTCTCCAAATCCAAATGTCCACTCCCAACCACCATAAAACCCATTAGGAACTCAACGAAACACAACGGAAACCCCAAAAACACCTCAAAAACACCCCAAAAAAGAACTGGATCAGAAGAAAAAACACCAAACACTATGAATTTCCCCGCAAAACCACCCTAAACTCACCTGATCTTCTTCAAAACCCACAATCCACTCCCATTTACCTTAACGACCAACGAGAATCCAACTAAAACCCAACGGAGACCCCAAAACAAGTCGAAAACACCGCAAACAAGAACAGGATAACCCCTAAAAAAGAAAGAAAACCCCAAAAACCATAGATCCACCCCAAAAACACACTAAACCTACCTGATGTTCTCCAAAACCCTCAATTTACACTTTTCCAACATGATGACCAACAAGAACCCAGCAAAACCCAACGGAGACCCCAAAACACGTCAAAACCTCCCCAAAAATGAATTTGATCACCCCCCAAAAAAAACAGAAGAAAACCTCTAATGCCATGAATCCACCCCAAAAGTCCCCCTAAACCTACCTGATGTTCTCCAAATCCCAAAGTCCACTCCCAACAAACTTAAAACACATTAGGAAATCAACAAAACGCAACGGAAACCCCAAAACACGTCAAAAACACCACAAAAAAAAGCGGGATCACCCCCAAAACCGAAAGAAAACCCTAAAAGCCGTTGATCCACCCTAAAAGTTCCCCTAAACCTACCTGATGTTCTCCAATACCCACAATTTACACGTTTTCACCATGATGAACAACAAGAACCCAACAAAAACCAACGGAGACCCCAAAATATGTCAAAAACACCCCAAAAAAGAATGGGACCACCCCAAAAACAGAAGAAAACGCTAAAAAAACAGAAGAATTCAACCAAAACCATAGATTCACCACCCAGAAAAACTTAAACTCACCTGATATTCTCCAAAACCCACAATTTACACTTTTCCAACATGATGACCAACAAGAACCCAACAAAACCCAACGGAGACCCCAAAACACGTCAAAAACACACCAAAAAAGAACGGGATCACCCCAGAAAAACAGAAAAAAAAAACAAATACCATGAATCCACCCCAAAAGTCCCCCTAAACCTACCTGATGTTCTCCAAAACCCACAATTTACCCTTTTCCACCATGATGCCAACGGAAAACCCAACGAAACCCAATGGAGAACCCAAAACACATCAAAAACACCACAAACAAGAACGGAATCACCCCCAAAACTGGAACAAAATCCCCAAAAAGCACGGATCAAATCCCAAAACCACCCTAAACCTACCTGATGTTCTCCAAAACCCACTATTCAGCCTTTTCCACCAAAATGAACAAGGAAAACACAACGAAACAAAACAGAGACCACAAAACACGTCAAAAACACCCCAAACAAGAACGGAATCACCCCCAAAACTGGAAGAAAATCCGCCAAAAACATAGATCCACCCCAAAAAGACAGTAAACCTACCTGATGTTCTCCAAAACCCGCAATTTACACTTTTCCAACATGATGACCAACAAGAACCCAGCAAAACCCAACGGAGACCCCAAAACACGTCAAAAACACCCCAAAAATTAATTCGATCACCCCCCCAAAAAAAACAGAAGAAAACCCCAAATACCATGAATCCACCCCAAAAGTCCCCCTAAACCTACCTGATGTTCTCCAAAACCCACAATTTACACTTTTCCACCATGATGCCAACGGAAAACCCAACGAAACCCAACGGAGAACCCAAAACATGTCCAAAACACCCCAAAAAAGAATTGGATCACCCCAAAACTGGAACAAAATCCCCCAAAACCATAGATCCACCCAAAAAACACCCTAAATCTACCTGATGTTCTCCAAAACCCACAATTTAAACTTTTCCACCATGATGACCACGAAAAACCCAATGAAACCCAACGGAGACCCCAAAACACGTCAAAAACATGCCAAAAAACAACTGGATCACTAGAAAAAACAGAACAAAACCCTAAAAACCATGAATCTGCCCCAGAAGTCCTCATAAACCTACCTGATGTTCTCCAAAACCCACAATTTACACTTTTCCACCATGATGACCACGGAAAACACAACGAAACCCAACGGAGAACCCAAAACACGCCCAAAACACC
>NW_028137608.1:37500-40000 GCF_965140915.1 Aythya marila
GAGAACACTAACCCTAACCCTAAGGGAACACTAACCCTAACCCTAAACCTAACCCTAACCCTAACCCTAACCCTAACCCTAACCCTAAGAGAACACTAACCCTAACCATAATACTAGCCCTAAACCTAACCCTAAGCCTAAACCTAAATCTGACCCTAAATCTAACCCTAACCCTAACCCTAACCCTAACCCTAACCCTAACCCTAAGAGAACACTAACCCTAACCCTAACGCTAATACTAGCCCTAAACCTAACCCTAACCCTAACCCTAAATCTCACCCTAACCCTAACCCTAACCCTAACCCTAACCCTAACCCTAACCCTAACCCTAATCCTAACCCTAACCATAACCCTAACCCTAACCCTAACCCTAAACCTAACCCAAACCCTAACCCTAACCATAACCCTAACCCTAACCCTAAGAGAACCCTAACCCTAAACCCTAACCCAAACCCTAACCCTAACCCTAACCCTAACCCTAACCCTAACCCTAAGCCTAACCCTAACCCTAAGCCTAACACTAAACCTAACCCTAACCCTTACCCTAACCCTAACCCTAACCCTAAGAGAACACTAACACTAACCCTAACCCTAACCCTAACCCTAACCATAACCCTAACCCTAACCCTAACCCTAATACTAAGAGAACACTAACCCTAACAATAGCCCTGACCCTAACCCTAACCCTAATCCTAACCCTAACCCTAACCCTAACCCTAACCCTAACCCTAACCCTAACCCTAACCCTAAGAGAACACTAACCCTAACCCTAAGAGAACACTAACCCTAAACCTAACCCAAACCCTAACCCTAACCCTAACCCTAACCCTAACCCTAACCCTAACCCTAAGAGAACAATAACCCTAACCATAATACTAGCCCTAACCCTAAGCCTAAACCTAAATCTGACCCTAAACCTAACCCTAACCCTAACCCTAACGCTAACCCTAAGAGAACACTAACCCTAACACTAACCCTAATACTAGCCCTAACCCTAACCCTAACCCTAACCCTAAATCTGACCCTCACACTAACCCTAACTCTAACCCTAATACTAGCCCTAACCCTAACCCTAACCCTAACCCTAAATCTGACCCTAACCCTAACCCTAACCCTAACCCTAACCCTAACCCTAACACTAACACTAACCCTAACAATAGCCCTGACCCTAACCCTAACCCTAATCCTAACCCTAACCCTTACCCTAACCCTAAGCCTAACCCTAACCCTAACCCTAACCCTAAGAGAACACTAACCCTAACCCTAAGAGAACACTAATCCTAACCCTAACCCTAACCCTAAAAATAGCCCCTACCCTAACCCTAACCCTAACACTAACACTAACCCTAACCCTAACCCTAACCCTAACCCTAACCCTAAACCTAACACTAACCCTAACCCTAACCCTAACCCTAACCCTAACCCTAACCCTAACCCTAACCCTAACCCTAAACCTAAGAGAACACTAACCCTAACAATAGCACTGACCCTAACCCTAACCCTAATCCTAACTCTAACCCTTACCCTAACCCTAATCCTAACCCTAACCCTAACCCTAACCCTAAGAGAACACTAACCCTAACCCTAACCCTAACCCTAACACTAACCCTAACCCTAAACCTAACCCTAACCCTAACCCTAACCCTAACCCTAACCCTAAGAGAACACTAACCCTAACCCTAACCCTAACCCTAAAAATAGCCCCTAACCCTAACCCTAAACCTAACCCTAACCCTAACCCTAAGCCGAACCCTAACCCTAACCCTAACACTAACACTAACCCTAACCCTAACCCTAACCCTAACCCTAACCCTAACCCTAACCCTAACCCTAACCGTAAGAGAACACTAACACTAAACCTAACCCTAACCCTAATACTAAACCTAAACGTAACCCTAACCCTAACCCTAACCCTAAACCTAAGAGAACCCTAACCCTAACCCTAATCCTATCCCTAACCGTAACCCTAACCCTAACCCTAACCCTAAGAGAACACTAACACTAACACTAGCCCTGACCCTAACCCTAACCATAATCCTAACCCTAACACTAACCCTAACCCTAACACTAACCCTAACCCTAACCCTAACCCTAAGAGAACACTAACCCTAACCCTAAGGGAACACTAACCCTAACCCTAAACCTAACCCTAACCCTAACCCTAACCCTAACCCTAACCCTAAGAGAACACTAACCCTAACCATAATACTAGCCCTAAACCTAACCCTAAGCCTAAACCTAAATCTGACCCTAAACCTAACCCTAACCCTAACCCTAACCCTAACCCTAACCCTAACCCTAGGAGAACACTAACCCTAACCCTAACCCTAATACTAGCCCTAACCCTAACCCTAAACCTAACCCTAAATCTCACCCTAACACTAACCCTAACCCTAACCCTAACCCTAACCCTAACCCTAACCCTAACCCTAATCCTAACCCTAACCATAACCCTAACCCTAACCCTAAACCTAACCCAAACCCTAACCCTAACCATAAC
>NW_028137608.1:60000-62500 GCF_965140915.1 Aythya marila
TAACCCTAACCCTAACCCTAACCCTAACAGAACACTAACCCTAACATTAGCCCTGACCCTAACCCTAACCATAAAGCTAACCCTAACCCTAACCCTAAGAGAACACTAAACCTAACCCTAACCCTAACCCTAACCCTAACCCTAACCCTAATCCTAACCCTAAGAGAACACTAACCCTAACAATAGCACTGACCCTAACCCTAACCCTAATCCTAACTCTAACCCTTACCCTAACCCTAATCCTAACCCTAACCCTAACCCTAAGAGAACACTAACCCCAGCCCTTACCCTAACCCTAACCCTAACCCTAACCCTAAGAGAACCCTAACCCCAACCCTAACCGTAAGAGAACACTAACAATAACCCTAACCCTAACCCTAACGCTAAACCTAACCCTAACCCTAACCCTAACCCTAACCCTAACCCTAACCCTAACCCTAACCCTAACCCTAACCCTAACCCTAACCGTAAGAGAACCCTAACCCTAACCCTAACCCTAACCCTAACCCTAACCCTAACCCTAACCCTAACCCTAACCCTAACCCTAACCCTAAGAGAACACTAACCCTAACATTAGCCCTGACCCTAACCCTAACCATAAAGCTAACCCTAACCCTAACCCTAAGAGAACACTAACCCTAACCCTAACCCTAACCCTAAAAATAGCCCCTAACCCTAACCCTAACCCTAACCCTAACCCTAACCCTAAGCCGAACCCTAACCCTAACCCTAACAGTAACACTAACCCTAACCCTAACCCTAACCCTCACCCTAAACCTAACACTAACCCTAACCCTAACCCTAACCCTAACCCTAACTCTAATCCTAAGAGAACACTAACCCTAACAATAGCACTGACCCTAACCCTAACCCTAATCCTAACTCTAACCCTAACCCTAACCCTAAGAGAACAGTAACCCTAACCCTAACCCTAACCCTAACCCTAACCCTAACACTAACCCTAACCCTAACCCTAACCCTAACCCTAACCCTAACCCTAACCCGAACCCTAACCCTAACCCTAAGCCTAAGCCTAAACCTAAACCCTAACCCTAACCCTAACCCTAATCCTAACCCTAACCCTAACCCTAAACCTAACCCTAACCCTAACCCTAACCCTAACCCTAACCCGAAAAATAACCCTTACCCTAACCCTAACCCGAACCCTAAGAGAACACTAAACCTAACCCTAAGAGAACACTAAACCTAACCCTAACCCTAACACTAACCCTAACCCTAACCCTAACCCTAACCCTAAGAGAACACTAACACTAACCCTAACCCTAACCCTAACCCTATCCATAACCCTAATCCTAAACCTAACACTAACCCTAACCCTAAGAGAACACTAACCCAAGCCCTTACCCTAACCCTAACCCTAACCCTAACCCTAAGAGAACCCTAACCCCAACCCTAACCGTAAGAGAACACTAACAATAACCCTAACCCTAACCCTAACGCTAAACCTAACCCTAACCCTAACCCTAACCCTAACCCTAACCCTAACCCTAACCCTAACCCTAACCCTAACCCTAACCCTAACCGTAAGAGAACCCTAACCCTAACCCTAACCCTAACCCTAACCCTAACCCTAACCCTAAGAGAACACTAACCCTAACATTAGCCCTGACCCTAACCCTAACCATAAAGCTAACCCTAACCCTAACCCTAAGAGAACACTAAACCTAACCCTAACCCTAACCCTAACCCTAACCCTAACCCTAAGAGAACACTAACCCTAACAATAGCACTGACCCTAAACCTAACCCTAATCCTAACTCTAACCCTTACCCTAACCCTAATCCTAACCCTAACCCTAACCCTAACCCTAAGAGAACACTAAACCCAGCCCTTACCCTAACCCTAACCCTAACCCTAACCCTAAGAGAACCCTTACCCCAACCCTAACCGTAAGAGAACACTAACAATAACCCTAACCCTAACCCTAACGCTAAACCTAACCCTAACCCTAACCCTAACCCTAACCCTAACCCTAACCCTAACCCTAACCCTAACCCTAACCCTAACCGTAAGAGAACCCTAACCCTAACCCTAACCCTAACCCTAACCCTAACCCTAATCCTAAGAGAACACTAACCCTAACAATAGCACTGACCCTAACCCTAACCCTAATCCTAACTCTAACCCTTACCCTAACCCTAATCCTAACCCTAACCCTAACCCTAACCCTAAGAGAACACTAACCCTAACCCTAACCCTAACCCTAACCCTAACCCTAACCCTAACCCTAACCCTAACCCTAACCCTAAGAGAACACTAACCCTAACCCTAACCCTAACCCTAAAAATAGCCCCTAACCCTAACCCTAAACCTAACCCTAACCCTAACCTTAATACTAAACCTAAACGTAACCCTAACCCTAACCCTAACCCTAAACCTAAGAGAACCCTAACCCTAACCCTAATCCTATCCCTAACCATAACCCTAACCCTAACCCTAACCCTAAGAGAACACTAACACTAACACTAGCCCTGACCCT
>NW_028137608.1:107500-170000 GCF_965140915.1 Aythya marila
CGGGGCTGGCATGATGTTGGTTCGCAGAAAGCACTCCTAGAACAAGAGTTAAGAAAACAAGCTTATAAATGAGGTGCTGAATAGACACACAGATGTTCCAAGTAATTTTCCTATAGACTTTCTTTTCCCTCCCCAAATAATCCAAATGGCAGCGGTACATTAAATACATGTAAGATTTCCAGTTAAGTTATTCACTCATTCCAATTGTTTCATCTTCTTCCCTTGTGTTTCCTATTCAAAAACCTCCGGACTACAGGAACCCTCGCAAAGATATGCCATTTAGAAACCTCTCCTGTGATTAGGACACCTTCTTCAGCTCCCAGAGAAAGTGCTTTTTCCCCTCTTGCTTCTGAAGCCATTGCACTAAAAAAGCAAACGCATGTCTCCCTCTACATGCTGCTCTGATTAAGAACCAGAATATTCAAAGCCACTCTATTTGTTCTCCCCACATAGCCGAAAAAACACCAGTTGAAAGAGTTTTCTACCTCTCTCCACGAATTTATATTCACATATCCTATGACTGCAAAAATAGAAGGCGGGGCTCAGGAGGAACAGCCAGTGCTGGAAATGAAAAAAAGCAGCCTGTTTCTTCAGAGTCTTAAGCCTATGCTACTAGGAACAAAACAAAACAAAACAAAACAAGAGGAGAGGAGAACAAAAGCGGGAAATTTACCTATTCTCCAGGTGTTCAATTGCAAAGCCTCCTCTGGAGGATCAACAGTTGTGAATTCAGTGTGCTTAGCATAAATCAGATCTACATCTGAACCACAACTATTTCAGTAGTATCTCGAACTTCTGTTACTCTGAAGAAGCAGTCAGCACCGTTTCTATGTTAGGAAAGAGCTGGATAGAGTCTGTTATTCACATCAAGTAGTCAGGCAGGTTTCTTTAGGAAGGCTGGGTTTCACTAGAACATTACTAGCCTGTAAGCCTCATGGCATCACCTTCCATCTTGACTGCTGAACCTCCTTGATCCCTACTATCTTTGCCAAGATACAGCTGTCCACATTTACTTTTCCTACTTGGCTGGACTGAATTTAAGAAGATCTTGCATCTAAGAAAGGGAACAAAAGCTGCTGCCCAGCAGCGTCTGGCTCAGGGAGGAGTGAGAAAGCTCTGTGCAGCCCCCAAGGTCCATGCAGCAGGAGGCAGGAGGTGCTCCAGGCTCACAGCAGCAGTTCCCCTGCGGCCTGTGCAGGGAGAGGCCCCTGGTGGAGCAGGCTGTGCCCCTGCAGCCCATGGGTCCCCCGTGGAGCAGATCTCCACGCTGCAGCCCCCCTGCGGGTGGAGGAGCCCCCAGTGGAGCAGGTGGCTGTGGCCTGGAGGAGGCCGCGGCCTGTGGAGAGCCCCCGCAGGAGCAGGCCCCGGGCTGGACTGGAACAGGCTGTGCTGAGCCTGCTTTGCCCGTGACGCTCCTTGTGGAGTGATCTCCCTGTCCTTCTGGCAGCCCTTGAGCCCTTGCCAGCCTCTTTTCTCCCCTTGGCGTTGGAGGAGGGGCAGGGAGAGAGCGCTTGTGCTGGAGCTCAGCTGCCCAGCTGAGGAAAACCACCACGGCTCTGTCTTGCCGCTGCTGCAGCACGCTGGTAGCAGCCAGCACCGTCTGTTCTTCGAGCCTCAGCAAGCCCACAGCATCTTCCCAGAAGGGATCCCTTTCCTTCACGCCTGACAGGCGCCGCCTCCAGAGGCTGAGGGCTTGTGCCCCGTTTGCAAGCTCTTTCTCAGTGCCCCCTTCCCCAGAGAAGGATCCCAGCTGCTTGGCTTCCCTGCCCTCTGCTGCCAGGCTCCCGCAGCTGCTACCCCAGCAGCGCAGCAGCCAGCTGACAATGTGCTCGCCTGGAGGACAGCTGCAATCTTGTCCCATGGCTCGCAGCTCGCCCAGGGATGGGGATCACCTGCTTCCTGCTGCTTTTCTCTCTGCTCTCCTTTCCAACAGCCTCCTGTGCCCTGGGATGGCCCTACCTTGGGGTAGGCTGCCTCGCCTTCCTCTTGCTCCTTCCCCTTCTTGGGAGGACTTTCTGCCCTTCCGAAACGAGATGACTTCTGCATGCATTCCTTCCCCTTGTGTGTATTGGTGCCTGAGACAGCAACGGGGTCGTCCCCGGAGCCAGCTGTAGGGCCTGTGCCAGGCTTGGAGGGGCTGCAGGGAACATGCCAGGGGCTGGAGTGGCTGGATGTGAAGTACTATCAGTAAAGAATTTCTTCCTAACATATACCAGAAATCTAACTTTTCAGTGTAAAGCTATTACTCCATGTCCTGTCACTCCAGGCCCTGATAAAGACCCCCTCCCCAGCTTTCCTATAGGTTGCCTTTAAGTACAGGAAGGCTCTCAGCCTGGCACACAGTAAAACTGATGGCAGATCCTTCACTATATTATTTCAATTTCACGTTAATAGAACAGACTATCAACTTACTTAGGAGAAGTAATACAATTTCAGAACTATTCAAAACCAAAGGCATTCCAAACTAAGTTTAAGTTCAGAGGAAATCCAAAGAAAAAAACTAATTTTGAAACTAATAATCAGAGACCATAATCTTCTTCAAATGATAGATTTTCCTCCTGTACTGGGTAATTTTGATCTGTCTTTAATGCTCATCCAGACATGGCTTTGACACCGAGTATCTTGCTTTGCCTCTGCATTAAGTCTTCTTCTCATGTGAGGTAAATGTCCTGCTCTTATGGGATGGGCCTAGGAGACACACGCGCTGTGTCTCATGATGCTTGAATATCATCTTAATTCTGGGTGAAGATGAAAGGTCTCACTGCTTCCTGAACTTGGAAGTGGATGTCTGCAGTTAAGAACCCTCTGTCTAATCTAGAAACATGAAGGAAGGAGTTTGCTGGATTGCAAGTGACAGTGAAGAAAGCCACAGATGACATATCAAACTGATTAAAATGTTATTTAGCTCAGGGCATGGCTAATGAAGTGGAGCTGGAATAGTTTGATGACTGTAATTACACTCACTATCACTGTGACTTGTTTATAGGATGGTAATGCCTAAAGGTCCCACTGGAGCCTGAAACAAGGTTGTGCTGGGTGCTGCACGTGCATATCTCAGTAGCGCTTTGATAGCTAGTGATACAAACAGACAAAACAGAGATTGAAAGGAGAAACAGGGGGACAGAGATAAGAAGATCTTCCTGCAGGTCATTTAGGGTATGAGCCAGGAGTTCAGTGCATCCAGCTCTCTAGTGCTCTGCTGGCCCAGTGAGATGAATGGAAAACATTGCAGCCTTGGAAAAATAGTGCTTCTTCTAATTCTTTGGCCAGTTTTGATGATTTAGGACTGCTCTATTTATTTATTTATTGATTTTACTTTCCCCATTTGTGCTGGAGAAGGTGAACTTTTTAAATACCTATTCTGAATTCAAATATCATTTTCATTGTTATGTTTCTGTTTTGTTGGCACTATTCATAATGACTTCTAACCTTCAGTGGAAGCAAAAGCTTATCATACCATAAAACTGATAAAACAAAACATAAAACAAAACCAGGCTTAGAATGAAATTTTTGAGGCTTACAAATGCAAACTTTGAAATCTAAGGAAATGAATCATTGAGTCTGACTAAGCATCTCTGGGACTGGAGTGCAGAGAAGGCAGAGTTAAAATTCAAAATTCAGATGGGAAAAAAGTAATGAGAAAAGGTACATTTCAGAGGTTAAAAACTGCAAAAATAAAGTACGAATGACCCAAAACCTCCTTCACATAGGAAATTAAACAATAATAGTAAATGATACTTAAGCCACAGAACCCAGGGGGAACAAAGAGAACAAATTAGGACAGTTGCATACTCGAGGCAAAAATAGATCAAAAGTTAATGATGTCTCAAATGCTGCAAATCTTATTTCCTGCATCTAACAGCAACAACAATGTGATATTAAGGGCAGTGACAGGATTCCCATTGCAAATGAGGGTAGGGCACTAGGCACAACATCATCTGAGGTGAAATAAAAATCTACAGTGATTCAAGTGAAAAATGACAAGCTGATATCTACCTAGCCTATTAACAGCACTGGCACACAGAACAACAAGTCAAGTAGGAAAAATACATCACAGTTGTGCCAATCAGGGCTAGTCCCCAGAATGGGAGAGTAACAAATATACTTCTGTCCAGGAGAATGTAAAGAGTGATCCAGACAAGTGCAGGCCTGTTAGTTTGACATCAACGCTGGGCAAAGTTTTGTAGCAAGAAGAGATAAGACTAGGGAAGTAGCAGGTAATGTGGAATTTACAAGATAATTTATTAAAGCTAATTTGTTTCCAGAGAATTTAGTAGCTTGCCTTTGTAGGACCAGTGCTCCCCTACACAGGGGATGAACTACATCTATTTCACTTTCTGTGAGCTTCTGATACATTATCTATGGATTTGGGCTTTGGGGCTGCAAGTGAATCAAGGGAGTTTGCAATTGTTCACACTGTTCGAAGAGGGAATTACCGGCAAAAGAGAGGTTCCCTGTAGTGATTCTCAGAGACAGTTCTGAAACTGCAGCTGCTAAGGAGGCAAAGACTCATGGAGAAATGTAGGCTGGAAGGGACCTCTGAAAACCCAACCTCCTATTCAGAGCAGAGATGACTTCAAATTTAGGTATGTTCAGTATGGACATGGTGGCCGAAGACTAAAAATTACATATGAGCTTTGAGATTTCCAGGTGACATAAAGTTGGGAAGTCCTACCGAGCCTGACAGAAGGATATCCCTTGTGATTGAAATGGTTCAGGTGAAGTGACATTTGATAATACAAAGTAGAGCCATGCTTAGAGATTCTCAACAAAGGGTGTTGTTTTTTTTGTTTTGTTTTTTTTTTTGTTTTTTTTTTTTTTGGTCATGTTTGCTATATGGCAGTCAGGAGTTTAAAACAAACAATAAAACAACAAAACCCCATGTTCATGCACTGTTAACAGAAGAACTGAAAAAGTTAAGTGGTTATATGGTGTGTATGGCTATTCTTTTTTTTTTTTTTCTCCAGTATAAATACACCTGACAGGGCAGCCCTGCCACACATTTAAGACATGAGGCAAAATTCTGCCGCTTGTATTCACATTGAACGTAGGAGGAAGTGTTCAGAAGACAGAAGGAACAAGTTGCCTATTGTGTGGAAGGGAATTAAAGGACATCATTCTGCTCAGCCAAATGCCAGCTGAGAGAAAAATATGATGTCTCTGTGAAAATGCATTTCTTGAGTAAATATCAAGGAGAATTAGGAAATGTGTAAGTTGGGAGATACATCTGAAATGATGATTGCAGTTGGCTTATGAGGAACTTTGGACAGGAAATTGGTAGAAACTTCCCATTTTAAGAATAAAGTGCACCATAGATATGAAGTCAGCATTCACCTAAAGAGTAGACGCCAACTCAAAGCCCCCACAACAAAGCAGTGGACAAACCAGAACACTAACATGTTGTGGTCTAGAGTCACACAGATATAGATAAGTTTACTATACCTAAACATCTGAGGGGTTCCTTTGAGAGGCGGAGGGCTTGTGCCCCATTTCCATTTCCACTCTCAGTGTCCCCTGCCTCAGAGAAGGATCCCAGCTGCTTGGCTTCCCTGGCCTCTGATGCCAGGCTACCAGAGCAGGTATCCCAGCATCGCAGCAAACAGGTGACAATTTGAGTGCCACAGCAGTCCTCAATGCTAGCTGGACACTCAGGGCATTTGCGGCCACCCACCTTTGTGAGCTCCAAGGCTGACAGTGACTCTCTGCTGAGCTGCAACAGCTCTCGGGTGTCCCGGTGACAGAGCATTCGGCGCTAAGCTGACTGCCAGGAGAAAAGGCTGCCGTGAAATGGCTGCTCCACAATGCCAGGAGCAAGGTCTGCTGGGCTGGGGGTTCGCAGGGGAGCTCAGCCTTGGGCCTGGCAACTGCGCCTGGAAGCCAGGGATGGCCTTGGTGTGCAGCTGGACACCTGGGCCTGAGAAAGCAAGGTCTCTTTCCAGACACTTGGCACCATCGTCACCCAGTGGCTGTCTCAGGGGGACGAGAGAAATGCACAGCATCTCTTGCTTTCCTGAAAAAGGGATGGATTTTAACCCCAAAGCGAGCTCCTTTCTCTCGGAAGCATCACGTCCTCCTGTCTTTCTTGTATTTGGCTATGACTTTAGGAATCCCTGCAATCCCTGCAGTTGTGTCCCCTGCCAGCTTCTTGTGTGCCCCAAGCATCCTCGCTTGCAGGGCAGTAGAAGATGCAGAAAAGGCCTTGCCTTAGTGGAAGCACTGCCCTGCAGGAGCTCCAACAACCCTCTCAGCAGCACGCTGTAGTCCCCAAATGCCCCCGAAAGGGCACATTTCAGCTACTGGGAAGGAAATGAGCTCGCTCAAGGTGAGCTACCCGCTCAAGGCCCAGGTGTCTGTGAGGCGGTGTTGGCAAGGAGTCCTGTTGTGTGAGTCCGTTCTTTGTGGGTGCTCCGTCCCCACAAGGCTTGCTTTTCAAGGCCCTGGAGAGTCTTGTGGGCACTGGCCTGGGGTCCCATGCTGAGCCAGCTGCTGGCTGGCAATCAGGGAGGCTCGCTCGGTGTCTTGGCTTGGGTTTGCATGGCGAGGCTGTGGGAGCGGGAGGCTGCAGGGGTGTCCTCTGTGAGGAGAATGCAGCAGCTGCCCCATGGGAGCTCAGGGCCGCTGCCAGGAGGCTCCTTCCAGGAGGGACCCACCCGCTGCTGCCCAGAACGCAGAGCAAAAGGATGATGTTTGCGCCTGGGGGAGAGCCCATCTAAGAAAGGGAACAAAAGCTGCTGCCCAGCAGCGTCTGGCTCAGGGAGGAGTGAGAAAGCTCTGTGCAGCCCCCAAGGTCCGTGCAGCAGGAGGCAGGAGGTGCTCCAGGCTCACAGCAGCAGTTCCCCTGCGGCCTGTGCAGGGAGAGGCCCCTGGTGGAGCAGGCTGTGCCCCTGGTGGAGCAGGCTGTCCCCCTGCAGCCCATGGGTCCCCCGTGGAGCAGATCTCCACGCTGCAGCCCCTCTGTGGCTGGAGAAGCCCCCGGTGGAGCAGGTGGCTGTGGCCTGGAGGAGGCCGCGGCCTGTGGAGAGCCCCCGCAGGAGCAGGCCCTGGGCTGGACTGGTGGAACAGGCTGTTCTGAGCCTGCTTTGCCCGTGACGCTCCTTGTGGAGTGATCTCCCTGTCCTTCTGGCAGCCCTTGAGCCCTTGCCAGGCTCTTTTCTCCCCTTGGCGTTGGAGGAGGGGCAGGGAGAGAGGGCTTGTGCTGGAGCTCAGCTGCCCAGCTGAGGAAAACCACCACGGCTCTGTCTTGCCGCTGCTGCAGCACGCTGGTAGCAGCCAGCACCGTCTGTTCTTCGAGCCTCAGCAAGCCCACAGCATCTTCCCAGAAGGGATCCCTTTCCTTCACGCCTGACAGGCACCGCCTCCAGAGGCTGAGGGCTTGTGCCCCGTTTGCAAGCGCTTTCTCAGTGCCCCCTTCCCCAGAGAAGGATCCCAGCTGCTTGGCTTCCCTGCCCTCTGCTGCCAGGCTCCCGCAGCTGCTATCCCAGCAGCGCAGCAGCCAGCTGACAATGTGCTCGCCTGGAGGACAGCTGCAATTTTGTCCCATGGCTCGCAGCTGTCCAGGGATGGGGATCACCTGCTTCCTGCTGCTTTTCTCTCTGCTCTCCTTTCCAACAGCCTCCTGTGCCCTGGGATGGCCCTACCTTGGGGTAGGCTGCCTCGCCTTCCTCTTGCTCCTTCCTCTTCTTGGGAGGACTTTCTGCCCTTCCGAAACGAGATGACTTCTGCATGCATTCCTTCCCCTTGTGTGTATTGGTGCCTGAGACAGCAACGGGGTCGTCCCCGGAGCCAGCTGTAGGGCCTGTGCCAGGCTTGGAGTGGCTGCAGGGAACATGCCAGGGGCTGGAGGGGCTGCAGGGAACATGCCAGGGGCTCGAGGGGCTGCAGGGTGTGTGACAAGGCTTTGAGGGGCCTCAGGTCCTGCCGCAGTGGTTGAAGTCGATGCAGGGAACATCAGAGTTGTTGGAGGGGCTGCAGGTAAAATGCCAGGGCTTGCAGCAGCTGCAGGCTGCGTCACAGCTTTGCATCAGGTCAAGACGCATTTTCCTAGAACCATACATTTCCTCCTGAAGGGGCTGAAGAGCATGGAATGGTCTTCAAAATGCACAGAGCAGACCCCAGCAAATGTAGAGCTGCTGCTAGCAAGTAGGTAACTTTATTGTTCCTGTTGTTAATTTTGTTTCACAACAACAGATGCAAAGATGTATCTTGAATGAGGGCAAAGGTGACCTTGGATCTGAAGCACACAGGCGTTCGCTAGTGTCCCCCCATCCGGAGTGAATCCAGAATGACTCGGAAGGAAAAATAAAGTCCAAACCAGTGCGTTGTGATAAAGAGAGTTTAATAGGGTAGAAAAGGAATAAAAACCAACAAAATAATAAATAAAGATATTTATAATTTATATTAATATATAAAAATATTTAATACTATTAAATACTTATAATTTTATAATAATAAAACAATGCCATACCATACAACACAGTCAATAAAGTGGATTTAATTAAATAAATAAGAAAACCAATAAATTAAATGAAAATTAAAAAATTTAAATTTAATACAAATAAAACCCATTTTTCCCATTCCAATGAATTGCTATCCCCATCATCACTTCCCATCCCACTGATCATTTGCTATCCCAAAGACCTCCCAGTTCTTATCCCCTTGGCATGCCAGTGCAAGAAGAAGTGCTCTGCAGGCAGAGGCCTTGCTGAGTGACCACCTAAGGAGAGGAATTTAATCCAGAAGGCAGGAAAGAAGAGCAATGCCCTGAAAGAAGAAGCAAGTCTTGTCTCTCAGCCCTTTGGTGTCCCAAGCAGCAGTTGCCATGGCCAAGCTTTCCCAGCCCAGCTGCTGCCAGCATCTCCCCAGCTTGCCATTGCCACCTTCCTGGGTGAGGCGCGCGCGCATTTGCCATTGGCGCTGTTGCCCATCCCTGTGAGTGGCAAGCCCATCCCCTAGCTCCAGCACGAGAGAGGGGAGAGGGCAAGCGAGAGGGGCAAGGGCTGAGGAGCGTGTCTGAAGCTGGAGCAGGTGCCTGCAGAGGTCTCTGTGCCTGCCTGGGTGCTGCGGGGGCCGTCGAGGAGAAGCCCGAGGTCGGTCACGGGTAGCCGTAATAGTAGGCTATGGCGTGGTCCTTCTGCCGCTGCACGAAGAATTGCACGGGGCCGATCTTGGTCTGGTGGGCTGCCCGCTGCCGCTCCTCCTGGGCCAGCTTCTTCAGGCGCTCCCGCTCGGGACGCTGCTGCGGTGTGATGGGCACCGACTCCTCCTGCTCCTCCAGCGGCGTGGGCGCTGCGTCGCGGCCCGCCCAGGGCCCCACGCAGGGCACGTAGTCCACGCGGGGCTGCGCCGGATTCTGCAGTGTGCGCGGCTGCGTGGGCAGAGCCGGACGCTGCGCTTGGCCCCCCGCGGCTGGCAGGCCCAGCGCTCTGGGCGCCGGCTCTATGGCAGTGTCCCCTGTTCATGCTGTGCTGCCTGGTGGTGCTGGCACCTCCTTTTCCTTGCCGCCAGCTGGGGGCCGGGGGGCAGCGGGCACAGCGCTGGAGCCTGGCACTGTCGGCGGGGCGCTGGGCATGCTGCTGGGGCTGCTGGAGGTGGGCTGCGGCTGCACACAGGCCAGCTGGCACGCTGGCCCCAGCGCCTTGGCCCTGGCCCCCAGCGGCTGCAAAGTCTCGCTGGGGGTCTTTGTCCCCGGCTGCTGGCGCTGCAGCATCTTGGCCCCGCTGGCCTGGGGACAGAGCCTGTCCTGGGGCCGCACGGCACGGGGCTCCCCACTCGGAGTCTCCGGCAGCAGCCACGCTCTGCGGGGAGGTGGCGCCGCTGCTCCTTGCCCCCCTGCAGCCCCCAGGCTTCGCGCTCTCTTGCTGGGTGCCGTGGTGCTGTTGATCGCCAGCTGCTGCGCGCTGCTGCCTGCTTCCCTGCTGCTGCCAGCCACCGTGCTGCTGCCAGCCGTCTTCCCCTGGCACGGTCTCTTGCGGCCTTGGCCAGCCTGGCCCAGCAGCGTCTTCCTCTCCTTGCCGGGGGGGTTCTCTGTCGTCGGCCTCCTGTGCTGGCAGCTCTGCGCTGTCCCGGGGGTGCTGCTGGGCGCAGGGCGCTTGGCCCCCCGCTTGGTGCCGGTGGACGCAGGGGCAGGCGGGGGGCTCTTGAGGGGACCCAGGGGGCGTTTGGGCAGGGGTCTCCTATGGTCACTGCGGCCCTTGGGGTTGGGGCGTTTCTTGGGGAAACTCGGGGGGGATTTGGGCTGGGGTCTACTAAGGGCACTGCGGCCCTTGGGGTTGGGGCGTTTCTTGGGAGAACTCGGGGGGGATTTGGGCTGGGGTCTACTAAGGGCACTGGGGACCTTGGGGTTGGGGCGGGTCTTGAGGGAACGCTGGGGGGGTTGGGGCTGGGGTCTACTAAGGGCACTGGGGACCTTGGGGTTGGGGCGGGTCTTGAGGGAATGCTGGGGGGGTTGGGGCAGGGGTCTACTAAGGGCACTGAGGAGCTGGGTGTCAGGGAGGCTCCTGGGGGGACTCAGGGGTGGACTGGGTAGGGGGCTCCTAAGCGCACTGGGCAGGGGACTGGCTGCAGGGCTGAGCGGGGGGCTCACTGCTGGCACGACGGGGGACTGCAGCGACAGCCCACCCTCAAGCTTCTCGGGGCGCAGCCCAGGGGTTGAGGGGACCTCATCGAGGGCTCCTGTGGCTTCCAGTCCCTGCGTGCTCAGCTCCTCGATGTCCTCGCAGATGTCGGGCAGCTGCGAGAGGAAGCGGCTGAGGGCAGGACTGCTGGGCAAATCGGGGAAGGCGTCCTGGGGCTCCACGGCATCGAGCCAGCTGAGCAGCTCCTCCATGCCGGGGATGGGGATGTCCAGGTCGGCCAGGAGCTCGTCCTGCATGTGCTGCAGCTGCTGGCTGTCCCCTGCCAGCTCTGGAAAGGCCTCGGCAAAGGCATCAGGGCCCAGCTCGGGCAGCTGCGGGGGCTCCTCAGGCACCTGCGGGGCTGTCACCGCTGAGGACGAAGCAAGAAAATCCCCCAAGACGGGCGATGTCAGCTTTCCCATGGCCCCTGGGTGTGGGGCGCCCAGCGGCCGGCTGTGCCAGCCCCAAACTCACCGTCAGGCGTCGCCGTCTGGGTGCTGGCGGTCCTTGGAGCCTGGGCAGGCTTGGGGGCAGTGGGGCCGGGCAGCGGGGCCCCTGGTCCTCGCTGAGCCCCACGGCGTGCAAGCAGGGCTCCGGCAGCTGCCCCCGGCTGCTGCTCAGGGTGCGGGGCGTGGGGAGCGCCTGCCCCCGCAGCGGAGGCCCCAGGACGAGGGGTGGCGGGGGGTTGCGCTGGGCGGGGGCCTGCAACAGGCAGGTGCCTGCGGGGTGCAGGAGCTCCCCATGGAGCACGGCCCTGGGCCCCAGCCCCAGCGCATGGTGGGGTACCAGTGTCCCCGTCACCATGGGCTGTCCCCACTGATGGACGGGGGCACAGGGAGGAGCGGTGTGGGGGAGCTGCCCCCCGGCGGGGAGCTGCACCAGCTGCAGCTGGTGCCCCATGGTTGGGAGCTGCACCAGCTGCAGGTTTTGCCCCACAGCGGGGAGCTGCACCAGCTGCAGCTGGTGCCCCACGGCGGGGAGCTGCCCCACAGCAGGGAGCTGCCCCCCGGCGGGGAGCTGCCCAAGCTGCAGGTGGTGCCCCTGGGCTGGGAGGTGCCCCCCAGGTGGCAGCTGCACCCCGGCGGGGAGCTGCAGCACCTGCCCCTGGACCCCCGGCACCAGGGGCAGCGCGGAGGGGAAGGTGGGTACCTGCGGGGGCTGCAAGGGCAGCGCCGTCGCTCCAGGGAGGGAGGGCAGCAGCCAGGCAGCCACCGTTGGCGGCACGGCTGGGACGACGAAGGGGGAGTTTTGCGTCTGCGCAAGCCGCGGAAGCCGTCTGGGGAAACCCTCTGTGGGAAAAAGGGCGCTGGGCTGAGCTCTGGGGCGCTGGGCTTGCCAGCAGGGCCGCAGCCCCAGGAGGAGCGGGAGCCGGCTGCTGGACCTGCCATGGTGGCTGGAGAGTGGGGCGGTTGCTTGGGGAACCTGGGCAACGGGGGTTCCGTCCCAACGGCTCACCAGCCCCTTGCCGACATCTTGGGGAGGACTGCAGGCTTTGGACCCAAGCAGGCTGCCCAGCGCAAGACTTGGCCATGTCCATTAGAACATTACTAGCCTCTAAGCCTCATGGCATCACCTTCCATCTTGACTGCTAAACCTCCTTGCTCCCTACTATCTTCTTTGCCAAGATACAGCTGTCCACATTTACTTTTCCTACTTGGCTGGACTGAATTTAAGAAGGGAGCTTGCAACTCTTCCTCTTGTTTGCCTCTTCGTCATCAAACCAAATGAAAACCATTTGCCTTTAACCTCTTTATTTCAGGCCTTCTTTCCTAGTGGTCATTCAAAACTGGGAAAAAAATAGTCTACCAAGTGGGGTTTTTTTTTGATTTGATAATAAATCTGCAGACTGTTAAGTCATCAAGCACTTCAAGACTGTTTGAAATAATCTCGAGATTAATATAAAAGGAATTCCTCACACACGCTGCGGCCGCTTACCTTTAGTATAGTCGTTGGATGCGATGGAGCAGTATTTCTTGCTTTCGCCTGCACTGGAAGTCTTCCCTTCCTTGTAAGGTTGTTTACTGCTCTCACTTCTGCATTACTGACATGAAGAGCCATCTGGAGGATGGCATTCTTCCTTCTTCTCCCGCGTTATCTTCTGGAAACGAGGATCTAAGTGTTCCAAGGAGCCTTTTGCTTTCCTGGTGTTTCTCCTTTTTCTTCTTTTTCTTCTCCTTTTTCTTCTTTTTCTTACGCTTGCGATTGGCATTGTCAAAGCGGAGCGCACAGAAACACAAATCATGAAGTCTGAAAGAAACATGCAAGTTAAAAAGGGAAAAAAAGATGTGGCACTTGTTGCCTATATGAAACTTGATTTATTTTACCACAGGTGATGATTTGCAGCATGTCAGCTATTTTGTGGTGCTTTGTGCACACGCAACTTACTTTAGATGCAGCAAACTTAAGCCGTCAGATTGAAGGACCATAGGTCCTGGTTTGTACACAGATCATTAACAACGGCTAGCTCTGGAATACGTGCAAGCAGAAAAAATCTTTTAACCTAATCTGGAATGGTGTACGGATGTGATTCGAACTATGTGGTCCAAAGCTAGTGCTCTGACACAATTCAGCAAGAGCTTTCCTGTCTTCACTGATCAACGTAACAACATGATCCCCAGCAAGCTGATGCTATCTAAATAACTTAGAAACTACCAGAAAAAAAAAAAAAAAAAAAAAAAAAAGGAAGACATGAGAAGCACCCAGAAAAGAATTAGGATAAAAAATGTGGAGTATGCTGGAATCCTTGCTTACTTGGAATCCTTCTCTCCATGTTTATCCTTAGACTCCTTTTTCTTCCAGAACTTGTGATATTTTTGCATTTTTTTCACCACCTAAAAGCTCCTTTTCTATCTTTCTGTCTTTCCTTTCTATTTCACTTTCACTACCTTCTGCACGGGTATATTTTCTTTTTCTGTTTTCTTCTGTTTCATTTTTCTGGCGACAGTTCTCCAAATGAGCTGACACAGGTGGAAGCGCATGTCTTTCACGAGAATGTCTTCTGGAATGTTGCTGAGGTACCGAGCAACGATGCAAGTCTGCTCAGGGTGTGCTAAAGGGACGTACATCTTCCTCTCTCAAGAGGGAACCGTGAGGCCATCTGCTTTTGTAATGATAATGCTTATGTGACCTGCTGTAGTAAGTTGCAGTCAATCTGTCAAAGGCTGAATCGCCGTGAGAGAACTTTCTCTCTCTACTGTCTCCTGTCGCATGAGGTGAATAGTAATCCTTGTAATAGCCACATCTTTCCCATCTCCGTGCTTCGTCTCGATAGTATCTTTCTCTGCTCCAACTTCTTTCCCCTTTGGATCGGTAGTACCTATTGCTACCTTGTTCTGATCTTCCTCCGCTGCCAGATCTGTACTTTGAATATTTGACTGCTCTTCTGCCATTCTCAGGGCTGTTTCTTTCACGAGGGAAAGATCTGTACCTGCTTCCCTCCCAGTACTCCTGCTTGTGACTCTTTTGCTCAACAAATTCCACGCTCTGAGAACACCTCCTCTTGCTGGAAGGACCTGCTTTTTGACTCTCCTTCTCTTCACTAGGAGCATGTTCCCTCTTGCTTCGGTAATGCTCTTTCTCAGTGGTTTTAGTCTTGTCCTTTGTATCTTGGCGTCTATCTGCAATAGCTAAGGAGGAAAGGTTTTTAGAACTACATTCAGTGTCAGACTTGAGAGAGGAAGTTTGCCGCAATTTCTCACCAGGCTCAGAAGACTCTTTGCCGTACAAAACATTTTCTTTTGAAATGAGGTCACATTCTTTTGATCTTGCTTTCTCCTGGTCTCCACCGTCATCACATTGGTACTGGGCGAGGTATTCATCGTTCCCTGGATATTTTGGAGGGTCCGCGATACTGCACAAAATAAAATCACATTTCTGACTTCTGCTGAAGGACATGAATATTAAGAGTAAAACCTTCCAAAGGCAAACAAACAAACAAAAACCTCCGGACTACAGGAACGCTCGCAAAGATATGCCATTTAGAAACCTCTCCTGTGATTAGGACACCTTCTTCAGCTCCCAGAGAAAGTGCTTTTTCCCCTCTTGCTTCTGAAGCCATTGCACTAAAAAAGCAAACGCATCTGTCTCCTTCCACCTGCTGCTCTGAGAAAAAAGGCATAGGGGCGAGCGGGGAACAGCCAATGTTTCTCCAGACAGTGGAGAAAAACGGAAAAACATTCTATAAAGGAACACAAGTTCTCCTTGAGGCACCAACCTGCATCAGAGTGATATGCTCAGTGCTGATCATTAGTTCTGTTCGTGACACTGGACACACAGTATGGAATTGTACTAATTTAAATCCTTCCATTAAATACTATTAGTAGACAGATAAAACTGTAACGAACTTCCATAAAGTCTTGTCTTAATCAGACTGTGCTCATTTTACCTCATTTCCTCTGACAAGCTGTTCAGCTGGCTGGCTGTGAAGGACTCCGTGATGACTTCTCGATTGACTGAAGGCATAGCTCCAGGCATCTGCAATTAAAACGCACAAGTCAGCAGACAAAAAAATACTATTTGTAGTAGTACTGAGGACTAGTCTTGTCAGAATTTCTCCATTAAATGGTAAGCAAGACCGCTGTGAGTTGTATGCATTATCTACACTTCAAAGATAACCCCAACTCACCCCCCAAAATCTACTTTATGAAACTTAGGAATTTTTATCTCAGCTGAGCTTAAGTTGACAAGTTCTAATGTAAGCTCAGGTCTGCAAATTCTAAGGGGATAATACCACAAAGTCTTACGATCACATGTGTGCTGTGTTTTCTCAGTATTTCACCTGAATTAGGAACACAATAAACACCCCCGAATACATTGTAGGTGAGAAACTCTCGATGGAGCAAATCTATGTTTCAAGCGATCCATTTGTTTTAGAAAAGAACATCTCAGAAGGTTTAACAGGTTCAACTCGGCAAGTGGAATCATCAAGTTTCAGTCCGTTTTCTTTAGATTCCTTAACTAACCTAATAGCACCATTTAGTGAATCTGTTTTTGGCAGCTCATGCTGGGATCTTCCTTTGTCAGCATTCTGACAGGAAGAATTGGAATGCTGCAATGTACGGACTACCTTTCCAACCAAAATTCCATTAGAGGACATTGCATTGCAATTCCTTTGAAATAAGCCCTTTGACTCCTCCTCAGATTTTCCTGAAGATTCTGCACCATAAGGGACTGTGTTATCAGAGCTGAGTTTAGGATTTTCATTCACTGTTGGCTCCACAAAAATTTCATCAGAAACTTTTTTGTTTGTTTGCATTTGCTTCATTTGCATTACCGAATTTGTAATTGTGGATGAAGGAACAGCCTGGTAGAGATCTTCATCCTCCACAGCACTGCTAAGACAGTCAGGCTGTGACACAGTCTGACGAGCAGGCAATTTATTGTGAATACTGATGGTGATCTTCTGTTTTCTTGACGTATCAGTCATTGAAGGCCTGGTAATTGCCTGGTTTTGAACACAGGCCATTGGTGGTGCTGAAGATGGCCTTTTTAGGGTGACACCAGTGGTCTTTGCGTCCTCTTTTATGGATCCATTTCCATTTAAACGGCTTGAATTCTGTATTTAAAAAGAAGAAATTGCAAGATGGATTAACGCAAACACTGCATGTAACATTTTGAAACACAAAACTCTCCTACTGAGTGTTTCTACAAATGGTCTTAACACCTAAAAAGAAAAACACACTGCCCTTTAAGGATAAATGCAAGTCCAATAAGCGTATTCAATTCCTGCTTTTGGTTTACTGCAGATTGGTATCAAATTAACATCATCTTTGAAAACCAGCCAAGCAACTTAACATTACCTGCTGCTGTTCCCAAATATATTTATTTTCCCCTTTAAACATACCCTGAAAAGCCTGAAGTAATTGTTCTGGTGCTCAGGAATAAGACATTTAGTTTTCCCTGTCTTAGCTAAAGTGACGAGGATAGGAAAAACAAGTCCTCTTTTAAATGATTTGAGGATTAGTGCACTCTGCTTAAATAGTCAAAGAGCGTAGCTCTCTGTGCTTTAGAAAGCTGTCTTGGAGGTATAAAGTAATGGAGTCGCATGGCTGCACAATTTAGCAGTAACCACTGTTTGAATGACTCTGGCTGTAGCATGAGGGCTGTGAAGAAAGCTGCAGCGTGGGAAGGAAAACAAAACTAAGATGCCGAAAACCAAACAAAAAACCCCACACCAAACCCCAAACCCACTAGCAGTTTGGTGCCGTTATCTGCCCTCCCGTTTCCCTGAATTACCTTAATCATATGAGGAAGAAGTCGTGGTCCCATAAATCCAGCCTGCTTACTATTAGCCCCCTGCTGACCAGGAGGGAATGAACAGGGATAAGATGGTGCTGGCAAGTAAAACGCACGTTCTCCAAGTGTCAAATCATAGCGCCTTCAGAAAAGAGCAGTGATCGTAGTTTAGTTTTTCTTTCAGCCTACTCTTGGATTAAATCCCATCCTATCATTTTAGAGGAACAGCTCATACGATATGGAAGCCTTCTCTACAGAAGGCTTCGCCAAGACTACAAACTGAAAAGTAGAGAACAGTCTTCCTACTAAGACTACCACTTGCAGAGCAATAATTCATTCTTACACCACAGATGACCTTCATTTCTCTCCTTCTCTAAATTAGCCAGCTACAGATAACACATAGATAGCAATTTACACAAGTGCTGCAGTTTAAGGCCAAGCAACAAAAGATAATAAACGACACAGAGAATTTCAGGTTAGACAGAACTGAATTAGACAAATAATAATCTTCTCCCGGGATAGCAAGAAAAACACTTGCAAAACAGAAAAATATCAATAACAGGAAAGTAAATCTCTTCTGAACACATTTTAAGATTTGTTATTACCTGATATAAAAAAGTATGTAAGCTTGCTGACCAAGAACTCTTTTAATGTCAGTACGCACTACTTTAGCATCATTCATCTGATACCAAAGTCCATTACCAGCCTGCAAATAAAGACAACGATTTCTTTAGGTGAATTGCACGTTTTCCAAATGAAATCACGGATAGGAACAAAATACACACATGTCAAATAAAAATATAATGAAATCTTTTTCCCTAGAAACAGTAGCTGCTAGTCATGCTTTAATTGGTTTGCCAGCACAACCTTTACCCTGTTAGAAATGCTGTTGACTTCTACCTTTACATAGCATATATAGTGTCCTGAGTGACAGCTGACACCGTGATGTACCAGCACCGCGTATAAGGCATAGAGCAGTGGTTCTCCCATTGACTGCGACATGTAGGATCTCAGGTCCAAATACTCCGGATATTTCACCTCCTAAAGAGACATCAAGAAGATAGAAAAATTATCCCAGAGTACTTCGTGCACTAGCCGGAGAAAAACACTTCCAAAAAACACAGACTAGAATTGATTTCTAGAATATATTTCTAGAATATATTTCTTGATTCACTACAAATAAGTCTTCCCATAAACAACGGTTAAGACTAGAAGCTGCAGAGAACTGTTTCCTGACGAATCAGCCTTCTCAGAGGAAAGCATATGCTTCTTGTCAAGCGGGAACTTTATTGATATTAAGAGAAAGAATAAGCCATAGTCGTTAGTCTACAATTATTGTCTGAAAATATTAACAACTTTCAGCTTTGGGGGATGTCCCATTACACAATGATATAGTTGCATTACAGTGGTAAATATACCTTGTTGATCTTTCCACCTGTGAAATCTGCAAATCTTTTCAGTGATATTGTGAGAACCTGGGAAGAACGGTGTATGGTAAATCTCTTGGACGCAGGAACCATCTTTTTACACCTTAAAAACAAGCAGAGATAAGTGTTTGAAGGCATCTTCTTTTTTCGCCCCCAAAACAAACTCCTTTTAATGTCTCACGCATGCCTATGCTATTTGAATGATATTTACTTGCATAATAGGTTGGTCTTTTTTCTTTTCATAAACCCATGCACTGCATGTCAGGTTTGTTAATACACAGAAGAAGGTAAATTTTCCCAACAACTCAGAGCACAGCGGGAACAGGAATCTCTCACAAAAGGGTATGACCAGGTTGGATGGCAAGGTACCATTTCTTGGTCTACAAAAGTGGCTATTTGAACTCCAATCCTGGAAACATTCTTTCAGCTTTCAAGGGAAATACAAATACTGAAAGTGGAACGAGAAAGCCTTGGTCCCCAGGACTAGAAATTGCAAATAATCTCCAACATAGGTCGACTATCAACATCAAAAATACAACAGAAGCACATGGTCATTCTACAGGAGGGAGACATTTAACAGTAGGAAGTCTTCATGTACTGAGCTTGTCTGGAAAGACACTGAACCCATCTGCCATCCTTTGAAACAAAATAGTTCAGTTTGACACATTGCCCGCTCCAAGGTAGGACCTACGGTGTAAGCAGTGAAAATTAGCCACTAGCCCAGAGAACAATGGAAACCGGGCAGTTTACATCAAGAAAAGTACTGTCGAGAGCTAATAAATAGAAAGAACAAAAGTAGCTCTTTTTGAATTCTGATGGCAAAATACAAGCCAGAGAATTGCAAACCCATAGGGAATGCCTATGAACAAGACTTCCCCCCTCCAAAGAAACAAAAATCCAAGTCTTTTATAAACTTCCACAAAACTTGTAAGTAGATCCAAAGTTTAGAGGTAGTCCAACAGAGTCATGCAACATAGAAAACTGACGTCAAAATCTTACTCGCTACATTTATAGCAATTCTCTCCATCCAGCTCTTCAGGTTTCACAAAGAGTTCCAGAGCTCTGCTAACAGACGAAACCGCCTAGAGCAGCGAGAAAGAAGAGCGTAAAGTCACCGTAATTCAGAATTCCACAGACATACTAGTAGTTTATAAGAGAATCTTACTAACATACTCAAGCGATCTACTAGGAGCACTGTGAAGAAGGAGGCAGAAAGAGCATGCTCAGCATTGACCTCACCTGGAAGGCATTTGACTTTGGAACAAATACTTTTCCAGTTGCCTAGACAGCATCTATAGTGTGCTTTCTCATCAATACTGGGGACAAATTCATCAGTCTAACAATTAGATGTATATTGAGGTAGAACAACAAAGAAGTATGACAGCATTATAATTTTTGCAGAAAGAGAATTCTTTCCCCTTAAACCCAATGCAAATGTGGAGACTATTTACATGGGTTCCACGGAAGGACAAAGTCCAATCCACTTCCTTAGCACCACCAAGCTCTTACGTTTTAACATTATATGTGGTTTGGTTTTTTAAGTTAAACAAGTTTAATTTAGAAAGTTATGCATGTACTTAAACATCATGAATTATATTTAGAAAACATCTTACCTTTATATCCAAAGTGATATCAAGAAATGCCTCATACGTATCTGAAACTGCTTTGCAATTCAAGCACTTCACTGGAAGCGAAATATAAATGCTTAACATTATGTGAAGGAGACTAACTGTCCAAATTCAAGTTGTTGACAGATACTACTTTAGACAAACTACAGACTGCTTTACTACCGACAAAAGACACAGATCAGTTCTAAGGACAGGAATATTTTTTCAAGTACCTCTCGATCTTAGAAATCCTCCAAATATTTGATGAATGATGGTGGTAGCTTGAGAAGATCTGTCCAATCTGGAAATAAATTATAATCAGACCTCAGAAGATTTAAGGCACAGAGTTAACTCTTCAAAGAGTTTGATGAAAACCAAGGATGATGTAGACTTGCGTTGCTGATAGTAAATAAGGCACTAAAAGGTGCTAGAGATCATTTCTGAGAGTAAATAAAGGACTAGAAGGTGCTAGAGAATGTATGAAAGTGAACTTGTTTATGCTTACTCGGTGCTTCCGTTCAAGCACGCTTCCTGCATAGCATCAACAGTATAGCGCAAGAACTCGTGTGCGTCTTCTTGACTGCCAAAACGGAAATGTTGTCCTATTCCTAAATAAGAAGATGATAGTATTGACCTCATTTAAAAATGAAATCATTCTTGTATTTCTAAAATCTCTCTTCATTGGAGTGTTAAAACCACTTAGACACATCAAATAATTATTTGAAGATTACAAGCTATCGAAAAGAAACACATCTGAAGCCACTTACGACTGAGATTACTGATAACATGCGTGGGCTCGATGGCATCAACAGTGCAACGCAGGGCCTGGTTAATGTGAGTCTCCATCGTGCACATCATGCAAAAATCTTGTTCACGACCTGAAGAGTGAAAGAACAAAGCATCCCAGTCCAGCGAAATATCCAGAACTACAAACATCTAAGTACAATTTAAACTATAGATACAATATCCACACTCCTTGCTACATTCTATTCTCCCAAGATGCCAATGTCCCAACAGTCTTGTAACACTTCATTTCACACAACTTTACAGAAGAAAAATATCCACTAAGCCTGTATTCAAATGCATTTTGTGAAGAGAAATCTAAAAGACTACTGCAAAGTCGCAGTTGTAAAGGCTGACAGGAATGTGAACTCCACAGGCTGCAAAATGTATTACTCTCTAAAATTACTACTAAATGCATTACTGTCCAATGCACTTCATTATTCCCATGAAGCAATAAATGATCCTTTAATAAACAAACAAACAAACAAACAAACAAATAACTAACTAAATAAACCATGGTGCATTAATTGCACTCCATATGCTATTCGGAGCCCACTGCTAATACAGTGCTCAAAGCCAGCTGCTACAGGTAAAATCAGGCAAATAAGCTTATCTCACAGAATCACTGCTGTTCTTTCACCTTCAGAGCTATCCAACAGGTTCAAAATACTGTTAGGAAGTACTCACATGACTGGCTGTGCTCAAGAGAAAGCATGTAATTGGCAAGTGGGGGTGTGTAGGTCAAACACTGCAGAGTAGCATTAAGAAAACATGTGTTGCCAAGATTGTACAGGCCAACTCCAACACTTTGTGTTTCTCGCCAATCCATACAAATCTTCTCAGGTGGAAAAAGAATGCTCTGTGGCGGAGCAATTCCATCATTAACGACTGCAAGAAAGTTAAATTTAAGAAGAGATCTTGTTTGTTTGTTTCTAAGAAAGGTATTTAAAAAGTACTATTCTGCAGGAGCACCTAGAGGAGCTAGCTACAATCCAAACCAGAAAAACTTATTGCAGACAGCTTTAATACCACCAAATTCAAATTGGCTGGTCAACACAATGTTTTGGGGGAAAAAAAAAAAAAAAAAAAAAAAAAAAAAAAAAACTTTAGTCAACCATTTTAATTTTTCTAAGGCAAGGCTAACTGCCATTCTGTTTGTAGCACCTAATGCCAAGTTCGTCTCCATCTATAATCTTTAACCTGATTAACTCAACTACTGTTTTTTTCCTTATTATAACTTAAACCACAAACTTAGACTTGAAATTATACGGTAAAAACGTAAAAACTAGGAACTAGGAATGACGGTACCCCTACAGATACCAGATTTTTTCCTGAGCAATGTTATCCTTCAAAAAACCTGTGAAAAATGGAAGCTGTGAATAGCAACAATCAAACACTTTTCTTTGCAAAACAGAAAAGACATGGAGGAATCTGTGCATTACAAAAAGCTCCCCATATTTCTCTGTTGACTGTAAATATATCAAAATTAATTTCTGTAACATCAGTCACTTCAGTTGCCTTAGGGGATTCGCTTTTGAAGTCTTTGTTCACAGTAGTCCCCTTCTCTATCAGTGCAACAAGTAAGAACTGCATTTTCTACTTTTGCTTTGAAGAAAATGGAGACAGGATAAAACGCACACTTACTTAGATCTCTTGGGGCAAAAGCCTTAGATTTTTCAGATGATCTACAGTAAATAGCACCTCCACGTCCTTGGGCCACAGAGACTTGGCTTGAATCTTCTGCAGGCACTATCCGGCCCCAGTTGGCGGTGCGTGACATCAGTATTTTAGGACTTGGTTTCTTGGATTTGCCAGACCGCCTTGAAGAGGGCTTTTTAGGCTTTGAAGATTTGGGCTTCTTAGCTACGGTCATTGTTCACATCTGCAACAGAGACAGAAGTTCTGGTTGACGTAAGACTATCAAGAAGCATTCCAAGAAGAAAAGAGTAACGGAAGTCCTGTCACTTAATCTCAAAGAAACAGCCTTAAGAACTAAATCGCTGGTATGAATGATTTAAAAAGAATCCCCAAACTAAACACACAAAGTGAAAATTTCCATCTAAACTCTATCAGTATTTCGCTTCTGCAGAACTAGTGGCTGATGCCATTTCTTTCCCTTCCGTAGGATTTTAATCCATTACAACTCTGGAGTCTTTTTAATATAAAAATGTAGAAGACATTCTCTGAGGGGAATCAGTTATTTATTGATTTCCGGAGTTGCGCAATTATCTGTTAATTAGTACCTATGATCTAATAGATAATTGTTGCAATTATCTATTGCTGGCATTAGTAACGGAACACTATTACTTCACTGCCTGCCTTTTTCTGTTTCGTCTGCACAAAGGTACCCAGAACTCACTGCTACTTTTCTTCTGTCTTTCCAGGGCTCGCCCTCTACCTCACTGTCTACTGCACCAGTCATGAGGGGTTTGTTGTGATTCTATAATGAGCCTAGCTTTTAAATACACCTTTCATGGGCGTCACTTGGTGATAGCAAGTTAATCTGTGAGGGCTCCTCAGTCTACATCATGCGGTCGCTTTTTCCAGGTGAAAAAGCGGAGCCGTAAGTGGCAGTACACCAAAGCCCTGGCATGCTGAGATCCAAGAGGAGAGATGTTTGGCCCTCCTTTTCACTCCTGGGAACCATATACCTCAAAACCCACAGAGGATGGGCTATATCTCAGAGAAATCTTGGGAAAGGAGAGCATGAAGAGCATGTTTGCAAATTCATTTCTCCCTGGGCTTCTTCTGCTTCTCCAAGAAAGACGAGTTTGAATATAACTTTGGCAGCAGTACTTCTGGTGTTTTACTCCTACCACATTTAAAACTCCTACGACAAACTGAAAAGTTAGACTAAAAAGCAGCTCTTTCCGTTCTCCTTTCTAAAGTTGCACGCTTTCCTCATGCAAAACAACAGGGGAATGTAAGCTAGAAATGGAAATGCTGAATGTAAAACAAAACAAAACAAACCTCAGCCCTCCAGGACAAAAGCCAATAACTGCTACAAAGTCCTTTTTTAAATGCTGATTAGGTTTCAAGGTGATACCGCTTTAAATAAGCGTAGTTGTGTGTCCATAGGCAGAAGCTGAATAATGACAGGATGAACTTCTATACTTCATGTTTTGTTACTGTCTTACTGTAGCACACAGGGACTTGTTACCTTTAGGGAAACCACTAACCTCATGGAGGGTTTAAAACATAAGCTAGTTTGTTATACCAAAATGACGGAGAGAACAAAGCATAAAGTGCTTTCAGATTTCTAGCACGCCTTGATTGCTGTCCATTAAACTTCAGACACGTTAAACAAAACACAGTAAATAAGAAAACTCCTAGTCCCACAGCTGGCAAATTGTGTGCAGAGGTTGTAATTAGAACTTTTTTGCCTTGACGTTTTACATTTAAAATTGATTTTAAATCCATTCTATACACACTTTCCATTCCTGAAAAAACAATACGCAAACCTGACAAATGCATTTACATGAGAAATGAAGTCGTCCTTGTCCGATTGGAAGACTAAGGTGACAGCTCCTGGGCTCAGGGATAAGCTCCGATCTTCACCAGTGACAGCTCCTTTTTTAGGATTGAAAGGGAAAATGTTTCAGCAACACATTGGAAACATACTTAAGGGACAAGAAACAAAATCAAGACTGCAGTGAGAAGGAGAACAGAAAAACAATACTGGGGGGAAAGGAAAGGAAAGGAAAGGAAAGGAAAGGAAAGGAAAGGAAAGGAAAGGAAAGGAAAGGAAAGGAAAGGAAAGGAAAGGAAAGGAAAGGAAAGGAAAGGAAAGGAAAGGAAAGGAAAGGAAAGGAAAGGAAAGGAAAGGAAAGGAAAGGAAAGGAAAGGAAAGAAGAAAAAAAGAAAAAAAGGGAAGGGAAGGGAAGGGAAGGGAAGGGAAGGGAAGGGAAGGGAAGGGAAGGGAAGGGAAGGGAAGGGAAGGGAAGGGAAGGGAAGGGAAGGGAAGGGAAGGGAAGGGAAGGGAAGGGAAGGGAAGGGAAGGGAAGACCTTGATCTTTCATAGAATCATAGAATCATAGAATATCCTGAGTTGGAAGGGACCCTTAAGGATCATCAAGTCCAACTCTCGACACCGCACGGGTCTACCCAAAAGTTCAGACCATGTGCCTAAGTTCACAGTCCAATCTCTTCTTAAATTCAGACAGGCTCGGTGCAGTGACCACTTCCCTGGGGAGCCTGTTCCAGTGTGCAACCACCCTCTCTGTGAAGAACCCCCTCCTGACGTCCAGCCTAAATTTCCCCTGCCTCAGCTTAACCCCGTTCCCGCGGGTCCTGTCACTAGTGTTAATGGAGAAAAGGTCTCCTGCCTCTTGACAACCCCTTACGAGGAAGTTGTAGACTGCGATGAGGTCTCCCCTCAGCCTCCTCTTCTCCAGGCTGAACAGGCCCAGTGACCTCAGCCGTTCCTCGTACGTCTTCCCCTCAAGGCCTTTCACCATCTTCGTAGCCCTCCTCTGGACACTTTCCAACAGTTTCATGTCCTTTTTATACTGTGGTGCCCAGAACTGCACACAGTACTCGAGGTGAGGCCGCACCAGCGCAGAGTAGAGCGGGACAATCACCTCCCTTGACCTACTAGCGATGCCGTTCTTGATGCACCCCAGGATACGATTGGCCCTCCTGGCTGCCAGGGCACACTGCTGGCTCATATTCAACTTGCTGTCTATCACGACCCCCAGATCCCTCTCTTCTAGGCTGCTCTCCAGCGTCTCATCGCCCAGTCTGTACATGCAGCCAGGGTTTCCCCGTCCCAGGTGCAGGACCCGGCACTTGCTCTTATTGAACTTCATGCGGTTGGTGATCGCCCAGCTCTCCAACCTGTCCAGATCCCTCTGCAAGGCCTTTACGCCCTCATTTGAGTCCACAACTCCTCCAAGTTTGGTGTCATCAGCAAACTTGCTCAAAATGCACTCTATTCCTACATCCAGATCATTTATAAAAATATTGAAAAGTACCGGTCCTAAAATGGAGCCTTGAGGGACCCCACTGGTGACCGCCCGCCAGCCTGATGCAGCTCCATTTACCATAACCCTTTGGGCCCTGCCCGTTAGCCAATTGCTCACCCATCGTATGATGTTTTTATTTAGCTGTATGGTGGACATTTTGTCCAGTAGGATCCTATGGGAAACCGTGTCAAAAGCCTTGCTGAAGTCCAAAAAAATCACATCAGCTGGTTTCCCTTGGTCCACCATACGGGTGATCTTATCATAAAAGGAAATCAGGTTAGTTAGGCAGGACCTACCCTTCACAAACCCATGCTGGCTGGGACCAATGACTGCTTTGTCCCCCAGGTGCGCCTCAATGAGTCCGAGAACCAACTTCTCCATGATTTTACCAGGCACTGACGTGAGACTGACAGGCCTGTAATTGCTAGGGTCTTCTTTCTGACCCTTCTTGAAAATTGGCACAACATTTGCCAGCTTCCAGTCTACCGGGACCTCTCCAAATTCCCAGGATCGTTGAAAAATAATTGATATAGGTTCCGCGATGACATCCGCCAGCTCTTTCAGCACCCGGGGATGAATCCCATCCGGACCCATGGACTTGTAGGGATCCAGGTGGAGTAGCAAATCCCGCACATGTTCAGGGTCAGTTGGGAGTTTGTCATCCCCACCGTCCCGGTCCTCCAGCTCAGGGCACCCTGGGTCCCGAAGCCCATCATCGGCATTGAAGACAGAGGCAAAGAAGGCGTTAAGCGTCTCTGCTTTGCCTACGTCATCGTCTGTGAGGAGACCTTCCCTATCAAGGAGCGGCCCTATGTTTTCTTTAGTTCTCCTTTTTCCATTTACATATCTAAAAAAACCCTTTTTATTTTCTCTCACAGACACAGCCAGCTTCAACTCTAGGTGTGCTTTGGCCACACGAACTTTCTCCCTACAAACACGAACAGCATCCCTGTATTCTTTCCATGACACCTGGCCCTCCTTCCAGTAGCGAAACACTCTCTGTTTCCGCCTAATCTCCATTAGAATGTTCCTGGTCAGCAGTGGGCTATTCTGTGCTGGCAGGATTGCTGCCGGGCTGGCCGACGAGGCGGCGGGCAGCTCCCCGGGGCCACAGGGCCTGGCACAGGGAGCCGCCGGGGGTCTCCAAGGTCCGGGAACAGCGGCAACAGCGGCAACAGCAGGGACAGAGGGGACAGCAGCAACAGCAGCAGCCACCTCAGCCGGGGCCGTCTCCACAACCGCCACAACGGCCTCGGAACGCCGCCGAACTCGGAGCTCCAGCGTGACGCCTTTTGAACCTGGCCGCGCTGCTCATGGCTAAAACCAGAGCGTTTCCTCCGGCGTGTGTTTACTGTCGGTGCCGGATCGGCCCTCACCCCGAGCTCTCCCTGCCGGGAGGGCTTTGGGGTTGGGGTTTCCCTCCCGCCGCCGCCGCGGGCAGGCCCCGCGCGCAAGGGGTCCGCGCTGGGGAGCAGCATCTCACCCACGGCGAGAGACCGAGGGCACGACATGAAAAAGCCCCGACACGAAAAAGCCACGACATGCAGCCGAGGCGGCGGGGAGACGGCTCTGAGGGAGCTGCCACTTCGCCCCGCCGTCCTCCCCTCCCGGGCCGCCCCGCCGAGCCCCGTGCGCCTCAGGTGCTGCGCTGAGGGGGTGGCTGGCTACTGAGACAGCTGCCCAGGGCACTGCTCATGGCACCGAGCCTGACGGAGGTCAACAAGTGTTGAACAATGCTCTCAGACATCGGGTCTCACTTTGGGGTGGTCCTGTGTGGAGCCACGAGTTGGACTTGGTGATTATTGGGAGTCCTTTCCACCTTGGGATGTTCTCTGATTCTAGGTCAGCAATCCAGTAGCTGATGAGAAGTGTGGAGTCATTCAAAGGGAAGAGAGAGCACAACACTTCTCGTTTGCAGAAGCGGCTATTTGGTAACCAAACCGACGATTCCTTTGCTTCTAGAGCAACTAACAGCAGGGATCCGCTTTACAATAGAGGGAAAAGAGTCGTTGGCATGTCATGTGAAGTAAGCTTCAAATCCCAGAGGATGATTTTTTTGGAACTTTATTCAGCTGAAAACACAGAAGCCTTGCTTTTGCTTGTGTTAGTTACAGCTCCAGTTTACTTTGGTTGGGAGGGAAGGCATTCCAGGCTAATGTGCTGTACCTGTTCCTTCAGCTCATTGTCCATAAACGGAGGAGCAAACGAAATCAGTTTAATCTCATTAAATGCAGCAGACAAAGCGGAGTAGAGGGCGATCTAGCACTTAATTTTTCCTGTAAGCAGGAAACCCAGAACTCAACAACACTTTTCAAATCTTGTCCTGCAGTAAATGACCAGCTGAGTGAAGCTTGCATTTAGAGGATGTGCTCCTACAGTAGATGGAAATAGCTTTTCCTCTTCACAAGTGCAACTGAGTGGTGGACTGGCAGCTACGTGGTTAACTAGTTGTGCCAAAGGGGTTGTGTTGAATGCACAGAAAAATATGCAGGAATAAATAAACAGCAGAGGGTTGTCTGTAGGCATGACACTGAGTACAGATGTTGTCTGCAGGTTCGTGCAGAGTGCACCGCGCCAATAAGCACCCAGAGTCGGAATGCACACGAAGGTCTTTTAATTATATAATTACTTATAGAACTCTGCAGAGTCAGGTACTTGGCCATCTTTTGCAAAGCAAGCACACCTCTGACTCGAATCACCGTCATTTATACACAGGAAACTTGTGAAAACTCTCTCTTTGGCTCCTTTGGATTGGTTATTACAGCTCACCTAACTTATCTCCACTGAGCTTGTGCATTACAGAGGAATACCGGGGGGGAGGGGGAACAGGAGAGGGGGGACACACACCGAATCCCACATTAGCATAGATTAGCATTTTGACAGGTGTGATTTTTAATGTGCTAATGACCCTTAATGAGAAAAAGGTTACTATAGGTCAGTCTGGAGCTCGTGTTCTCCTTCCTGTTTTTTCCCTTTTAGCCCTTCTCTTCCTTGCTTCTGCTAGCTCAAGGCTACCTGTCTCTCTCCTTCTTTATTTTCTTAGCTAAAAGACTGCACAAGCTACAGGCCTCTCTATTTGCTTCAACATTTCCTTGGTTTTGTTTTTGTTTTTGTTTTTTTTTTTTTTCCCAGCTTTGGGACGACACAGGTGTGGTTTGATATTTGCCAGTATAGCTAAAACTCACGCCAGTCTGCTCATGCACAATAAGTAGTAAGATTTAAGGACTGGCTTCATCGGCTTCTTCCATACTAACATCCTTCTTATGTTTTAGATATGCTGTAGTTAAATCAACACTAAGTTACTACTTGTGGAGTAATCGCCTTAAGCGACTAGGCATCATAAGCACACCTCCATCCCAAAAGCTACCCGCCTCCAAGGTGCAACCACCCCTCACTGAGCACGCCCTCGGAATTTCTCAGAGCCTGTACCTTTAAACGCAAGTGAGATCATTTCTACCAAGCACAACCAAGATATGCATGACTAAAGTCACTCAAGCTCCACCTTAAAGATAGAAAATAATATCAATTGCTTTAAGAGAAAGGGGATGTTAGGGAAGATACTATCAGGAAGGATTCCTTCTGACATCACTCGACAGGCTGAGCCTCTCACTCCCCCACCCCCACTCCATTGGGACGCCGTGGGGTAAGATCTGAACGCTTGCTTATACCAGGCGTCTCTGTGGAATCTTAGAAATCTCTAGAGTTTTGATGCTTTTTCATGTCTTAATACCTAGGCTGTGTACCTGTGCATTTCATGCATGCTAGCTTGCTTTTGCAGACAGTGAATTTATCACTGACAATCCAAAGAACCTGTGTACCTGTCGCCGTAAGAAATTGCACTTAATTGCATTCTTTCTAGCTGTGAGAGTTCTCCTTGAATGCGACTAGAGCGAGGCCGTACTGCGTTGCTGGTGAATCCGTGACCGTGATAGTTCAGCACCCTGAATCCGACGGGACCCATGACGGTCAATCGGCTACACCCCTTAACGCGACACTACTAGAGGAAGAAGATGACAGGGCTTGCATGCACTGCATTAGGCTTTGCATGTGAAAACACCCCCAAATAATTTCACGTGCATTTAACGTTTTTAAAGGGAAAAAAACAGGAAGGTGTAGTCTCTCTGTAAGCTACAGCCCTACATAGTTAAGGCATCAGCATTCATTCCTTTGCTTGATAGCAAAGTATGAACATACAGAAGAGTTAAATATTTTCTTTGCATTCTTAAAGGCGATTTTTCAGACTTGGGCTTCAGTTGTTGGAGTTGAAGAGATCAGTAGACATCCTTACTTTTACGTTAAGACCAAAATCTTTATCTAAGATTGTGTTATCTAACGCAACTAAACTCCCACCCCCACATGTTTTTTTTGTAACTTCGCAATGATCTTGCTGCAGTCCCACTCTGATGGTCTTTCAGTAACATGCAAACTGCCGTGGCAGATTCTGTTACAGTGCTTTTCTATTGACAGTGTGCATAACACTCAAGGTAAAGCCCCTCATTTCGCAGTGGGGACATGAAGTGTTTCTTTGGACCCTGCTGCTTCTGTTAGTACTCATTTTTTCACAAACTTGTTGAACCTGAGCCGTGCCTACCGAGCCAACGAATGCTTTGATGACACAGTATTTTGTCAAAGCAGTTTTGCTTCTTGGAGCTACAGAAGCAGCTCTGGCTACGTGATAGGGAATTGTGCTGCATTGGCAAAACCAGACTTAGCTACAGACTTACAACACTTGCTAACTCGATCTATTTCAAATCTCATTTTAACTTTAAAGGACGATCAGTTTTGTGGCTCCTGTCTTACTAATTTGCCTTGTTTTGCATGGAAGGGCAGCCTGTGAATGTTTTGCTTTATTGCATGCTTCAAAAAAAAAGGCTGAGGAAGAGACTGGAGGAACCTTTTCTATTCTATGGACTTTCCCCCGAGAGTGTGGAATTGCAGGCTACTTGGATGAATGTTCGAATATGAGTAAGGGAGCAGACCTCAGCCAAAGGAGGTGGAATCCTTGCTTAATAGTAAGTAGCAGTGTGGGGACATCTTTGCTTAACGGGAGCCATTTAAACTCTTCATAGAAACAAAATAAGCTGGACATCTTATGCTTGGAAAGCAGTATGGTTACACAGCTGCTAACATAATGACTTGAGTCTTCTGCTCTGCAACTTCAGGTTTTGTTTTCAAGCAGTGCATACATCAGTTTAAGCTTTGGACAAGGAGATTTGCAATGCAAATAGTGATAAACCAGAATCAGCAGCGCTGACGAGTGTAATGGTGAAATGCAGCAAATCAAGTATTCCTGGAGAAATGTGAGATTACAAAACTAGCAAGCCATGAAGCACTTTTGTTGTTGTTGCTGTTGTTGGTTGTTTTTTAAATCAATTCTTATATGCTGAAATAGCACCTTCAAGAAAATCTGTTTATCTAGCCAGGTAACGGTGTCTCCCTGTAAACATGAAGGAAATGCCAGGAGCAGCCATACCTCTTTGCTGTCAAAATAAAGAGCAAGTCGAGGCCAACATCATGCCATAGTGCAAAGGCTTGCTAAGAAAGATCATTCTAAGAGGTCTGCAAGAAAAGATGACTTACTTTGTCATAAGTTTGTCAAATAGAATGGACGAGTTAGTAGTCGAGTACCGACTGTGTCCGACTCTACAGCTGCGGCGCAGCTCCAAGTCCCAGTTTTCTCCGTGGACTCGTCTCACAGTTTTTGCACCACCTCTACTCCTCAATGTTCTGGTGACTGAAATGCAGAAACAAAGGATTTTGAAACAGTGAAGACGGGATTCTCCTTATTTCACCGTTGCTCTTGTAAAATGGAAACAGACAAACAAAAAAGGCACCCTGAAGTGGATTGAGTTTTCTTTACATTTCAGATCAGAAGTTGGTGTCACAACCACTGCATTCCACTTCTTTATCGCTCTGCACGTTTAAACTGTCTACTTAAAACTGGGACCTGTAGGGAAATTTTTAAAGAGGCTGAAAGCTAGCCAGACAAAAACAAACGTGCAACTTTTGTTCCATGCAGGAGGGAAATCTACTCCAGTTATTTCTGTCTTGGAAAAGTGAGAACAATCAACACCTTTCTCTAAGGTGTTTTCACTCCATTCATGTCAAACTGTATCTAACAGTGCTCAAAACAAACACTATGACATTGCAAGCCTCTTCCTAAGAGGTGTATGTTTGATTACTCTGTTTATGCATGCAGCACTTCCATTTCCTGCATTAGGATCTAACAGCTCAAGGAGGGAAGAATCGTTTCAAGAGAAACACCCAAACACCACATAACTCAAACTCGTGCTTTTTAGAAAAAAGCCTGCCCATTGTTTGCCATACAGCACCCTTTGGCACAAGTTGGTTGCTTGCACTGTCATTAAAAGAGCCAAGAGGACAAGGGGAAGGGAAGAGCTACACCACTGTGCTGCTAGGATCACAGCTAAGGTTTACTTTTGTGCTTGCCAGCTATAAAACTAAGTTTGAACTTATCAAGTATCGATTTACTTTGCACAATTAGAACAGTTTGCTTTGTGCCTACCAAGCTGCAATTCACACTGCTCCCTCCCCAAGGAATTCATAAAATCTCCTATTTGCACCTACCTCTCTTCACAGAAAAGTCACTGAGGAGTGAATTCAGCTGACTACAGAAGGCTTTGGGGCCAAATGAAAGCCATGGAGTGACCAAGTGCCATCCTCTTCAGTAACCAGAGCAAATAGATATCCCGGGGACTTACAGCCACTTACCTGTGTTATATTCTTTTTTTCGTTCCAATTTTGGCTTTCTCAACTGCCTACATTAAGAAAGAGGACAGGGCAGAGAAGGGAGAAAAGACTTGTTGTATTAGACCCATCAAGGATGGGAAATTTCACCATGTTTACAAGCCAGTGTAATTTAATATCCCTGTAATCTTGCTTTACTTTATTATAAATTTATTATTTATTATATATTTATTATTTACTTTATTATAAATTTATATTTATTTAAAAATAAATTTGTGAGGAGCATTTATTTCCCCACTACAATCAGGCTGTACCTTTTCTGGCTTAAATCAATGATGCTAGAGACTTAGCCTTGCTCTAAAGCACAGAAAATCTGCTGGACAGCACAGCAATAGAAATGGAGAAAAATAACTGATCCAGCTGTGACAACATGATCTAACTTTCCAACTGTGGGCTTGCATGACTTCCATACTAAAATATCACAAGATTAACACAACTTGGTGGCTTAACAAATAAAGACACCATTCAATTTTTTCTCAAGGTGTTTTAACAAGCCCTTTCTCAGTTTTCTTTCTGCTACATAATTCACTACTGGTTTAACAATCGTGGAAAACTGAAGGGCAAAAGGTGGCAACACAAACCCATAAAGTTGGGGTATTTTTAGCTAAAAGGACAGACAGCACATTTATGTGGTCTTGAGTCTTTCAAAGAATGCCATGGATTAAGTCAACGTGTTCTGGTAGTCTATGGATCACTTTGGCTTACGAAGAGAAGCCTGGGCTTTTCAATTTGGTCATTCAGAGCAACTTCATTACAACTTTAGTCCCTCCACCCTTTCTTCTTGTGAATACCAAGCACCCCTTCAACACACAAACTTGATGTTACCCCTTCGTCTACCACCCCTCGCACTTTTAACAGCTGGAACTGTTTACAAAGACTCAGCAGACCTGAGAATTTAAACGTAACAGGGATCTATCTTTCTTTACCTGCTGAAACAGAGGCATTTTTTCTCTGGTCCGTTAGGCATTCCATCTTATAATTCATCTCCAGAAACCAAGGATGCATCGTCATCACTGTCAAACATATCACCTTGTAAAATAGGATTGAAATGCTCTGAAAGGCAAAAGAGCTTTGTTAACTTTCCTGAATAGCTTTTGTCTCTTTCTCTTCCATTAATACAGCTTCTAAATCAGTGCCAAAACCCTTTCTTCATTTGAGAGCACACACTGAAAGCTATTTCCTAGAGTTCAGCCCACCACAGATCTAAGGAGATGGCACAAGGCCCTACAAAGCTCTACTAAGTCCCACTGATGTGTACGTGTAAGGTACGCTACTCTTGGTGATTTTTTTCTCCCCCTTAGAATAAAGGAGATTACGAACAATTTCTGCAGTTGCTAAATAGATAAAAAAAAAAAAACAACAAAACAAACAAGACCATTTCTTTCTGGAGGAGGTTCCCACAATGAAAGCACGGGGATAAAGGATGTGATGGCCACAGAATTCCATTCATCTAGTAAATATCAATGCTAATTGATCTCACGTGTATAGTACGATCCACAAACATTTAAATTAGGAGACTGGTTAAAAATGATGATAGCTAAAACAATATTTAGCTTAGACCAGTTATACTTGTATCCTGGTCCTGACATTCTTCAGAAAGGAATTAGAAACATTGACCTAGAAATGCTTCCCCTCCAAAGATCTGAGTTTTGATTTTTTAAAGAAAAATAGGTGCCTTATACTTCAAACCTCAAGTCAACCTCTACAAATGCTAATTATCTTAGCTGCCGTCAGAAGCAGGATGCTTCAGTAGAGAACGCATCGTCCTTTACTGTGTATTGAGTCATTCAGAGCTTCCATTTGGCATTTCAGTTTCGAATCCACAATAAAACCTATGTGTTGTATTCCAGACTTGCCCAAAAAAAAGACATGCACATGCAAATAATAAAATTCTACCACCATTATGTCTGAAAGGTTTAAGTTGATTGCACAAACCACAAGTTTTTGCTTTAGCAGAATTATAAAGAAGTGGATGCTGTGGTTATACCTTGCTGTCGGTCCTCCTTTAGGACCTCCAAGAAGGACATCGAGGTGCTTGAGCGGGTGCAGAGAAGGGCGACGAAGCTGGTGAGGGGCCTGGAGAACAAGTCCTACGAGGAGCGGCTGAGGGAGCTGGGCTTGTTCAGCCTGGAGAAGAGGAGGCTCAGGGGTGACCTTATCGCTCTTTTTAGGTACCTCAAGGGAGGCTGTAGCGAGGTGGGGGTTGGCCTGTTCTCCCACGTGCCTGGTGACAGGACGAGGGGGAATGGGCTTAAGTTGAGCCAGGGGAGTTTTAGGTTAGATGTTAGGAAGAACTTCTTCACTGAAAGGGTTGTTAGGCATTGGAACAGGCTGCCCAGGGAAGTGGTGGAGTCACCATCCCTGGAAGTGTTCAAAAGACGCTTAGATGTAGAGCTTAGGGATATGGTTTAGTGGAGGGCTGTTAGTGTTAGGTTGGAGGTTGGACTCGATGACCTTGAGGTCTCTTCCAACCTAGAAATTCTGTGATTCTGTGATTTAGTGCAAGCTGTGCATGCGGGAAGATCTTCTGCACAACTTGTAAAATATTCTCTACTGATCTTTGAAAAAGTGGCTTGAAAATGGGTGATAGTGCTTGTACGGGTGAAGCCTTGATCCGGTTTGAAGCTGGAACAACCTTCTTCATAGCCATGAAAAAGTCCTTTGCTTTTATTTTAATAGAATTAACGTCTAGTAGCAACTTCTCCCTACTTGCATAAATCTGAGGATAGCATCGGCGTAAAGAGCACAGCGCAGCTTCAGTACATAAAGATTTGATATCTGCACCACAGTATCCTAACAAACAAAAATCAAACGTTACATCGGTCAAGGCCCAGGTTTACAACATGCAACATTTAAAGAATTTGTAATGCCAAAACCAAACAGCTTAACAGGGAATTCAAAGTGCTACCGCTCTGCAAGGATGTTTCATGTTGCTCACTGCCTGATATCCTGCGCTTATGCAGCTGAAGCAGACTCCTCATCAAAAACTATACTCTTGAGGAAGATGCCCCAGAACCATTTAATGTTCTCAGACAACAAGAGGAACGATAACAAAGAGTAAATAGATGAAAGCATCTCACTCAGATTGCTATGAAGGCGTGCCAGCTGCCTCGTTGACTACTTGTGCAGCAAGGCACAAGAGCATGGGTACTGCCTGGTACAAGCTAAGGTTCTTTACAACTTGGTCACAAGCAAGAATCCGTTTTGGTTTCAGTCTTACCAATGCATTTCTCAGCAAGTTCATCTAGCAACATGTGCGGTGGCTGAGGGGTCCAGTCACGAGTATGAATCTTGAAAATTTCTTTTCTAGCCTGGAGGCAAAATCATTGCATTTTAGCTTGTCCCAAGTTTTCCTTAAAAATACCAACAAGAAACAAACAAACCAAAAGGCAAACAAACAGACAACAAAAAACAAAACAGTCCTCCCTCAAAACCCCTCATCTATTAATACGCTTTTCTTACTTGCTCAACTTTCAAGTATTTTACAGTTATTTAATATATACTCTGCATTGTCAACCATGAAATTGAATATTCTTATTTGTTATACTGAACTTTTTCTAGGAACCTACAGTGAAAGAAAAGGCATTTATAGCTTCAATAACAAGTTTCCAAACTACGAGACCTAAGGACCCAGAGGAAAATACTGCCATGAAAAATTTATCCAGAAACATTTCTTTGCTGTCCAAAAAACCTCTCTAAAACTTAGCAAGCTTTCATTGGGACAGTCTTATTACTTCATCACATTTGCTTTTCAGTCAGTAAATTCACAGAAAGCACTTCTGGCACAATGCTTCCAATTGCTACAATTACTATAAAGAAGAAAAGAATTATGACTCAAACTACTACCACTGAGCAGGGGCACAATCAAATGCAAACACGTCCCCTATTCATTCACAAGTGAAGGATTGAGACCAAAAACACAACTTCATGATGAAAGCGCCCAAGTGGACTAAATAATTAAGCAAACAGGTACAACTTTGGGAATGAAAGGTTTGGTTATAGAACTAACTACTTGGTGGTATCATCCTGACCATATATATCCAGTACCAGATTTGCCCTCCATGGAACAATGCAGTGTCTCCACGTATCACTCTTTTGTTCAAGTTGTCAATTATTTTTTTTTCCTATAAAGTTGGACTTTGCCATGGTAGCACTAACGTTGAATTTAAGTTCTCACCTCTTTATTTGGCAAGTTGAAGAGGAACTGTCTGCCAAAGCATCCTGGTCTTCATAAAGCAGGATCTATAGAATCCAGTCTGTTGGTAGCTCCGATTACCACGATCTCCCCTCTGTTATCTATGCCATCCATAAGCATCTGAAGAGTTGAAACAATGGAAATAATAGAAAAATACATTTTTTACTTACTGGTTCAGTAAATTTTGTTACATTCCACATGACTTTCTTGATGCCGGAACTACCTTCTTCCTAGTGGTCATTCAAAACTGGGAAAAAAATAGTCTACCAAGTTGGGGTTTTTTTGATTTGATAATAAATCTGCAGACTGTTAACTCATCAAGCACTTCAAGAGTGTTTGAAATAATCTCTACGTTAATATAAAAGGAGTACTGCACACTTCTGCTCAGGAAGAAAATCACGGAAAATGTCAACTTTGATTTTAGATGTTGAATTTGTTGCAGTGAGATCTTCCTCATCGCACGATTCTATTTGGATTTAAACCATATTATCTATGGAGAGACCAAGATTAGGACAAGAACAGCACAGAGTTCAGCATGAAGCCAATCAGGAGCTCAAGTTTGTATTCTTTGTATTCAACTTTACCCTTCTCTTGCTGGAAGGACCTGCTTTTTGACTCTCCTTCTCTTCACTAGGAGCATGTTCCCTCTTGCTTCGGTAATGCTCTTTCTCAGTGGTTTTAGTCTTGTCCTTTGTATCTTGGCATCTCTCTGTAACAGCTGAGGAGGAAAGGATTTTAGAGCTACATTCAGTGTCAGACTTGAGAGAGGAAGTTTGCCGCAATTTCTCACCAGGCTCACAAGACTCTTCGCTGTACAAAACGGTTTCTTTTGAAATGAGGTCACGTTCTTTTGATCTTCTTGGTTTCTCCTGGTCTCCACCGTCATCACATTGGTACTGGGCGAGGTATTCATCATTCCCAGGAGATTTTGGAGGGTCCGCGATACTGCACAAAATAAAATCACATTTCTCACTTCTGCTGAAGGACGTGAATATTAAGAGTAAAACCTTCCAACGTCAAACAAACAAACAAAAACCTCCGGACTACAGGAATGCTCGCAAAGATATGCCATTTAGAAACCTCTCCTGTGATTAGGACACCTTCTTCAGCTCCCAGAGAAAGTGCTTTTTCCCCTCTTGCTTCTGAAGCCATTGCACTAAAAAAGCAAACGCATCTGTCTCCCTCCACATGCTGCTCTGAATAAGAGCCAGAATATTCAAAGCCACTCTATTTGTTCTCCCCACATAGCCGAAAAAACACCAGTTGAAAGAGTTTTCTACCTCTCTCCACGAATTTATATTCACATATCCTATGACTGCAAAAATAGAAGGCGGGGCTCAGGAGCAACAGCCAGTGCTGGAAATGAAAAAAAGCAGCCTGTTTCTTCAGAGTCTTAAGCCTATGCTACTAGGAACAAAACAAAACAAAACAAAACAAGAGGAGAGGAGAACAACAGCGGGAAATTTACCTATTCTCCAGGTGTTCAATTGCAAAGCCTCCTCTGGAGGATCAACAGTTGTGAATTCAGTGTGCTTAGGAGAAATCAGATCTACATCTGAACCACAACTATTTCAGTAGTATCTCGAACTTCTGTTACTCTGAAGAAGCAGTCAGCACCGTTTCTGTGTTAGGAAAGAGCTGAACAGAGTCTGTTATTCACATCAAGTAGTCAGGCAGGTTTCTTTAGGAAGGCTGGGTTTCACTAGAACATTACTAGCCTGTAAGCCTCATGGCATCACCTTCCATCTTGACTGCTGAACCTCCTTGCTCCCTACTATCTTCTTTGCCAAGATACAGCTGTCCACATTTACTTTTCCTACTTGGCTGGACTGAATTTAAGAAGGTATCTTGCATCTAAGAAAGGGAACAAAAGCTGCTGCCCAGCAGCGTCTGGCTCAGGGAGGAGTGAGAAAGCTCTGTGCAGCCCCCAAGGTCCGTGCAGCAGGAGGCAGGAGGTGCTCCAGGCTCACAGCAGCAGTTCCCCTGCGGCCTGTGCAGGGAGAGGCCCCTGGTGGAGCAGGCTGTGCCCCTGCAGCCCATGGGTCCCCCGTGGAGCAGATCTCCACGCTGCAGCCCCCCTGCGGGTGGAGGAGCCCCCAGTGGAGCAGGTGGCTGTGGCCTGGAGGAGGCCGCGGCCTGTGGAGAGCCCCCGCAGGAGCAGGCCCCGGGCTGGACTGGAACAGGCTGTGCTGAGCCTGCTTTGCCCGTGACGCTCCTTGTGGAGTGATCTCCCTGTCCTTCTGGCAGCCCTTGAGCCCTTGCCAGCCTCTTTTCTCCCCTTGGCGTTGGAGGAGGGGCAGGGAGAGAGCGCTTGTGCTGGAGCTCAGCTGCCCAGCTGAGGAAAACCACCACGGCTCTGTCTTGCCGCTGCTGCAGCACGCTGGTAGCAGCCAGCACCGTCTGTTCTTCGAGCCTCAGCAAGCCCACAGCATCTTCCCAGAAGGGATCCCTTTCCTTCACGCCTGACAGGCGCCGCCTCCAGAGGCTGAGGGCTTGTGCCCCATTTGCAAGCGCTTTCTCAGTGCCCCCTTCCCCAGAGAAGGATCCCAGCTGCTTGGCTTCCCTGCCCTCTGCTGCCAGGCTCCCGCAGCTGCTATCCCAGCAGCGCAGCAGCCAGCTGACAATGTGCTCGCCTGGAGGACAGCTGCAATTTTGTCCCATGGCTCGCAGCTGTCCAGGGATGGGGATCACCTGCTTCCTGCTGCTTTTCTCTCTGCTCTCCTTTCCAACAGCCTCCTGTGCCCTGGGATGGCCCTACCTTGGGGTAGGCTGCCTCGCCTTCCTCTTGCTCCTTCCCCTTCTTGGGAGGACTTTCTGCCCTTCCGAAACGAGATGACTTCTGCATGCATTCCTTCCCCTTGTGTGTATTGGTGCCTGAGACAGCAACGGGGTCGTCCCTGGAGCCAGCTGTAGGGCCTGTGCCAGGCTTGGAGGGGCTGCAGGGAACATGCCAGGGGCTGGAGTGGCTGGATGTGAAGTACTATCAGTAAAGAATTTCTTCCTAACATATACCAGAAATCTAACTTTTCAGTGTAAAGCTATTACTCCATGTCCTGTCACTCCAGGCCCTGATAAAGACCCCCTCCCCAGCTTTCCTATAGGTTGCCTTTAAGTACAGGAAGGCTCTCAGCCTGGCACACAGTAAAACTGATGGCAGATCCTTCACTATATTATTTGAATTTCACGGAAATAGAACAGACTATCAACTTACTTAGGAGAAGTAATACAATTTCAGAACTATTCAAAACCAAAGGCATTCCAAACTAAGTTTAAGTTCAGAGGAAATCCAAAGAAAAAAACTAATTTTGAAACTAATAATCAGAGACCATAATCTTCTTCAAATGCTAGATTTTCCTCCTGTACTGGGTAATTTTGATCTGTCTTTAATGCTCATCCAGGCATGGCTTTGACACCGAGTATCTTGCTTTGCCTCTGCATTAAGTCTTCTTCTCATGTGAGGTAAATGTCCTGCTCTTATGGGATGGGCCTAGGAGACATACGCGCTGTGTCTCATGATGCTTGGATATCATCTTAATTCTGGGTGAAGATGAAAGGTCTCACTGCTTCCTGAACAGGGAAGTGGATGTCTGCAGTTAAGAACCCTCTGTCTAATGTAGAAACATGAAGGAAGGAGTTTGCTGGATTGCAAGTGACAGTGAAGAAAGCCACAGATGACATATCAAACTGATTTAAATGTTATTTAGCTCAGGGCATGGCTAATGATGTGGAGCTGGAATAGTTTGACGACTGTAATTACACTCACTATCACTGTGACTTGTTTATAGGATGGTAATGCCTAAAGGTCCCACTGGAGCCTGAAACAAGGTTGTGCTGGGTGCTGCACGTGCATATCTCAGTAGCGCTTTGATAGCTAGTGATACAAACAGACAAAACAGAGATTGAAAGGAGAAACGGGGGGACAGAGATAAGAAGATCTTCCTGCAGGTCATTTAGGGTATGAGCCAGGAGTTCAGTGCATCCAGCTCTCTAGTGCTCTGCTGGCCCAGTGAGATGAATGGAAAACATTGCAGCCTTGGAAAAATAGTGCTTCTTCTAATTCTTTGGCCAGTTTTGATGATTTAGGACTGCTCTATTTATTTATTTATTGATTTTACTTTCCCCATTTGTGCTGGAGAAGGTGAACTTTTTAAATACCTATTTCTGAATTCAAATATCATTTTCATTGTTATGTTTCTGTTTTGTTGGCACTATTCATAATGACTTCTAACCTTCAGTGGAAGCAAAAGCTTATCATACCATAAAACTGATAAAACAAAACATAAAACAAAACCAGGCTTAGAATGAAATTTTTGAGGCTTACAAATGCAAACTTTGAAATCTAAGGAAATGAATCATTGAGTCTGACTAAGCATCTCTGGGACTGGAGTGCTGAGAAGGCAGAGTTAAAATTCAAAATTCAGATGGGAAAAAAGCAATGAGAAAAGGTACATTTCAGAGGTTAAAAACTGCAAAAATAAAGTACGAATGACCCAAAACCTCCTTCACATAGGAAATTAAACAATAATAGTAAATGATACTTAAGCCACAGAACCCAGGGGGAACAAAGAGAACAAATTAGGACAGTTGCATACTCGAGGCAAAAATAGATCAAAAGTTAATGATGTCTCAAATGCTGCAAATCTTATTTCCTGCATCTAACAGCAACAACAATGTGATATTAAGGGCAGTGACAGGATTCCCATTGCAAATGAGGGTAGGGCACTAGGCACAACATCATCTGAGGTGAAATAAAAATCTACAGTGATTCAAGTGAAAAATGACAAGCTGATATCTACCTAGCCTATTAACAGCACTGGCACACAGAACAACAACTCAAGTAGGAAAAATACATCACAATTGTGCAAATCAGGGCTAGTCCCCAGAATGGGAGAGTAACAAATATACTTCTGTCCAGGAGAATGTAAAGAGTGATCCAGACAAGTGCAGGCCTGTTAGTTTGACATCAACGCTGGGCAAAGTTTTGTAGCAAGAAGAGATAAGACTAGGGAAGTAGCGGGTAATGTGGAATTTACAAGATAATTTATTAAAGCTAATTTGTTTCCAGAGAATTTAGTAGCTTGCCTTTGTAGGACCAGTGCTCCCCTACACAGGGGATGAACTACATCTATTTCACTTTCTGTGAGCTTCTGATACATTATCTATGGATTTGGGCTTTGGGGCTGCAAGTGAATCAAGGGAGTTTGCAATTGTTCACACTGTTCGAAGAGGGAATTACCGGCAAAGGAGAGGTTACCTGTAGTGATTCTCAGAGACAGTTCTGAAACTGCAGCTGCTAAGGAGGCAAAGACTCATGGAGAAATGTAGGCTGGAAGGGACCTCTGAAAACCCAACCTCTTATTCAGAGCAGAGATGACTTCAAATTTAGGTATGTTCAGTATGGACGTGGTGGCCGAAGACTAAAAATTACATATGAGCTTTGAGATTTCCAGGTGACATAAAGTTGGGAAGTACTACCGAGCCTGACAGAAGGATATCCCTTGTGATTGAAATGGTTCAGGTGAAGTGACATTTGATAATACAAAGTAGAGCCATGCTTAGAGATTCTCAACAAAGGTTGTTTTTTTTTTTTTTGGTCATGTTTGCTATATGGCAGTCAGGAGTTTAAAACAAACAATAAAACAACAAAACCCCATGTTCATGCACTGTTAACAGAAGAACTGAAAAAGTTAAGTGGTTATATGGTGTGTATGGCTATTCTTTTTTTTTTTTTTTTTTTTTCTCCAGTATAAGTACACCTGACAGGGCAGCCCTGCCACACATTTAAGACATGAGGCAAAATTCTGCCACTTGTATTCACATTGAACTTAGGAGGAAGTGTTCAGAAGACAGAAGGAACAAGTTGCCTATTGTGTGGAAGGGAATTAAAGGACATCATTCTGCTCAGCCAGATGCCAGTTGAGAGAAAAATATGACGTCTCTGTGAAAATGCATTTCTTGAGTAAATATCAAGGAGAATTAGGAAATGTGTAAGTTGGGAGATACATCTGAAATGATGATTGCAGTTGGCTTATGAGGAACTTTGGACAGGAAATTGGTAGAAACTTCCCATTTTAAGAATAAAGTGCACCATAGATATGAAGTCAGCATTCACCTAAAGAGTAGAGGCCAACTCAAAGCCCCCACAACAAAGCAGTGGACAAACCAGAACACTAACATGTTGTGGTCTAGAGTCACACAGATATACATAAGTTTACTATACCTAAACATCTGAGGGGTTCCTTTGAGAGGCGGAGGGCTTGTGCCCCATTTCCATTTCCACTCTCAGTGTCCCCTGCCTCAGAGAAGGATCCCAGCTGCTTGGCTTCCCTGGCCTCTGATGCCAGGCTACCAGAGCAGGTATCCCAGCATCGCAGCAAACAGGTGACAATTTGAGTGCCACAGCAGTCCTCATTGCGAGCTGGACGCTCAGGGCACTTGCGGCCACCCACCTTTGTGAGCTCCAAGGCTGACAGTGACTCTCTGCTGAGCTGCCACAGCTCTCAGGCGTCCCGGTGACAGAGCATTCGGCGCTAAGCTGACTGCCAGGAGAAAAGGCTGCCATGAAATGGCTGCTCCACAATGCCAGGAGCAAGGTCTGCTGGGCTGGGGGTTCGCAGGGGAGCTCAGCCTTGGGCCTGGCAACTGCGCCTGGAAGCCAGGGACGGCCTTGGTGTGCAGCTGGACACCTGGGCCTGAGAAAGCAAGGTCTCTTTCCAGACACTTGGCACCATCGTCACCCAGTGGCTGTCTCAGGGGGACGAGAGAAATGCACAGCATCTCTTCCTCCCTGAAAAAGGGACGGATTTGGACCCCAAAGCGAGCTCCTTTCTCTCGGAAGCATTACGTCCTCCTGTCTTTCTTGTATTTGGCTATGACTTTAGGAATCGCTGCAATCCCTGCAGCTGTGTCCCCTGCCAGCTTCTTGTGTGCCCCAAGCATCCTCGCTTGCAGGGCAGTAGAAGATGCAGAAAAGGCCTTGCCTTAGTGGAAGCACTGCCCTGCAGGAGCTCCAACAACCCTCTCAGCAGCACGCTGTAGCCCCCAGATGCCCCCGAAACAGCACATTTCAGCTACTGGGAAGGAAATGAGCTCGCTCAAGGTGAGCTACCCGCTCAAGGCCCAGGTGTCTGTGAGGCAGTGTTGGCAAGGAGTCCTGTTGTGTGAGTCCGTTCTTTGTGGGTGCTCCGTCCCCACAAGGCTTGCTTTTCAAGGCCCAGGAGAGTCTTGTGGGCACTGGCCTGGGATCCCAGACTGAGCCAGCTGCTGCCTGGCAATCAGGGAGGCTCGCTCGGTGTCTTGGCTTGGGTTTGCGTGGCCAGGCTGTGGGAGCGGGGGGCTGCAGGGGTGTCCTCTGTGAGGAGAATGCAGCAGCTGCCCCATGGGAGCTCAGGGCCGCTTCCAGGAGGCTCCTTCCAGGAGGGACCCACCTGCTGCTGCCTAGAACGCAGAGCAAAAGGATGATGTTTGCGCCTGGGGGAGAGCCCATCTAAGAAAGGGAACAAAAGCTGCTGCCCAGCAGCGTCTGGCTCAGGGAGGAGTGAGAAAGCTCTGTGCAGCCCCCAAGGTCCGTGCAGCAGGAGGCAGGAGGTGCTCCAGGCTCACAGCAGCAGTTCCCCTGCGGCCTGTGCAGGGAGAGGCCCCTGGTGGAGCAGGCTGTGCCCCTGCAGCCCATGGGTCCCCCGTGGAGCAGATCTCCACGCTGCAGCCCCCCTGCGGGTGGAGGAGCCCCCAGTGGAGCAGGTGGCTGTGGCCTGGAGGAGGCCGCGGCCTGTGGAGAGCCCCCGCAGGAGCAGGCCCCGGGCTGGACTGGAACAGGCTGTGCTGAGCCTGCTTTGCCCGTGACGCTCCTTGTGGAGTGATCTCCCTGTCCTTCTGGCAGCCCTTGAGCCCTTGCCAGCCTCTTTTCTCCCCTTGGCGTTGGAGGAGGGGCAGGGAGAGAGCGCTTGTGCTGGAGCTCAGCTGCCCAGCTGAGGAAAACCACCACGGCTCTGTCTTGCCGCTGCTGCAGCACGCTGGTAGCAGCCAGCACCGTCTGTTCTTCGAGCCTCAGCAAGCCCACAGCATCTTCCCAGAAGGGATCCCTTTCCTTCACGCCTGACAGGCGCCGCCTCCAGAGGCTGAGGGCTTGTGCCCCATTTGCAAGCGCTTTCTCAGTGCCCCCTTTCCCAGAGAAGGATCCCAGCTGCTTGGCTTCCCTGCCCTCTGCTGCCAGGCTCCCGCAGCTGCTATCCCAGCAGCGCAGCAGCCAGCTGACAATGTGCTCGCCTGGAGGACAGCTGCAATTTTGTCCCATGGCTCGCAGCTGTCCAGGGATGGGGATCACCTGCTTCCTGCTGCTTTTCTCTCTGCTCTCCTTTCCAACAGCCTCCTGTGCCCTGGGATGGCCCTACCTTGGGGTAGGCTGCCTCGCCTTCCTCTTGCTCCTTCCCCTTCTTGGGAGGACTTTCTGCCCTTCCGAAACGAGATGACTTCTGCATGCATTCCTTCCCCTTGTGTGTATTGGTGCCTGAGACAGCAACGGGGTCGTCCCTGGAGCCAGCTGTAGGGCCTGTGCCAGGCTTGGAGGGGCTGCAGGGAACATGCCAGGGGCTGGAGGGGCTGCAGGGAACATGCCAGGGGCTCGAGGGGCTGCAGGGTGTGTGACAAGGCTTTGAGGGGCCTCAGGTCCTGCCGCAGTGGTTGAAGTCGATGCAGGGAACATCAGAGTTGTTGGAGGGGCTGCAGGTAAAATGCCAGGGCTTGCAGCAGCTGCAGGCTGCGTCACAGCTTTGCATCAGGTCAAGACGCATTTTCCTAGAACCATACATTTCCTCCTGAAGGGGCTGAAGAGCATGGAATGGTCTTCAAAATGCACAGAGCAGACCCCAGCAAATGTAGAGCTGCTGCTAGCAAGTAGGTAAGTTTATTGTTCCTGTTGTTAATTTTGTTTCACAACAACAGATGCAAATATGTATCTTGAGTTGAGGGCAAAGGTGACCTTGGATCTGAAGCACACAGGCGTTCGCTAGTGTCCCCCCATCCGGAGTGAATCCAGAATGACTCGGAAGGAAAAATAAAGTCCAAACCAGTGCGTTGTGATAAAGAGAGTTTAATAGGGTAGAAAAGGAATAAAAACCAACAAAATAATAAATAAAGATATTTATAATTTATATTAATATATAAAAATATTTAATACTATTAAATACTTATAATTTTATAATAATAAAACGATGCCATACCGTACAACACAGTCAATAAAGTGGATTTAATTAAATAAATAAGAAAACCAATAAATTAAATGAAAATTAAAAAATTTAAATTTAATACAAATAAAACCCATTTTTCCCATTCCAATGAATTGCTATCCCCATCATCACTTCCCATCCCACTGATCATTTGCTATCCCAAAGACCTCCCAGTTCTTATCCCCTTGGCATGCCAGTGCAAGAAGAAGTGCTCTGCAGGCAGAGGCCTTGCTGAGTGACCACCTAAGGAGAGGAATTTAATCCAGAAGGCAGGAAAGAAGAGCAATGCCCCGAAAGAAGAAGCAAGTCTTGTCTCTCAGCCCTTTGGTGTCCCAAGCAGCAGTTGCCATGGCCAAGCTTTCCCAGCCCAGCTGCTGCCAGCATCTCCCCAGCTTGCCATTGCCACCTTCCTGGGTGAGGCGCGCGCGCATTTGCCATTGGCGCTGTTGCCCATCCATGAGAGTGGCAAGCTCATCCCCTAGCTCCAGCACGAGAGAGGGGAGAGGGCAAGCGAGAGGGGCAAGGGCTGAGGAGCGTGGCTGAAGCTGGAGCAGGTGCCTGCAGAGGTCTCTGTGCCTGCCTGGGTGCTGCGGGGGCCGTCGAGGAGAAGCCCGAGGTCGGTCACGGGTAGCCGTTATAGTAGGCTATGGCGTGGTCCTTCTGCCGCTGCACGAAGAATTGCACGGGGCTGATCTTGGTCTGGTGGGCCGCCCGCTGCCGCTCCTCCTGGGCCAGCTTCTTCAGGCGCTCCCGCTCGGGACGCTGCTGCGGCGTGATGGGCACCGACTCCTCCTGCTCCTCCAGCGGCGTGGGCGCTGCGTCGCGGCCCGCCCAGGGCCCCACGCAGGGCACGTAGTCCACGCGGGGCTGCGCCGGACGCTGCAGCGTGCGCGGCTGTGTGGGCAGAGCCGGACGCTGCGCTTGGCCCCCTGCGGCTGGCAGGCCCCACACTCTGGGCGCCTGCTCTGGGGGAGCTCTCTGTGCTCCTGTGCTGCCTGGTGGTGCCGGCAGCGCCTGGGCCTTGTGGCCAGCTGGGGGCCGGGGGGCAGCGGGCACAGCGCTGGAGCCTGGCAGCGTCGGCCGGGCCCTGGGCATGCCGCTGGAGGTGGGCTGCGGCTGCACACAGGGCGGCTGGCGCACTGGCCCCAGCGCTTTGGCCCTGGCCCCCAGCGGCTGCAAAGTCTCGCTGGGGGTCTTTGTCCCCGGCTGCTGGCGCTGCAGCGTCTTGGTCTTGCTGGCTTGGGGCCGGAGCCTGTCCTGGGGCCGCACGGCACGGGCATGGGCACGGGCACAGGCACGGGCACAGGCACGGGCACGGGGCTTCATGGGGAGGGGCTCCGGCAGCAGCCGCGCTCTGCAGAGAGGCGGCGCCGCTGCTCCTTGCCCCCCAGCAGCCCCCGGGCTTCGCGCTCTCTTGCTGGGCGCCCTGGTGCTGTCGCTCGCTGGCTGCTGCCTGCCGCTGCCCGCTTGGCTGCTGCTGCCAGGCAGCGCGCTGTGGCCAGCCGTCTTGCCCTGGCGCAGCGTCTTGGGGCCTTGGCCAGCCTGGCCCAGCAGCAGCGTCTTCTCCTTGCCGGGGGTCTTGTCCATCGTGGGCCTCCTGTGCTGAGAGCTCTGCGCTGTGCTGGGGGTGCTGGTGGGCGCGGGGCGCTTGGCCCCCCACTTGGTGCCGGTGGGCGCAGGGGCAGGCGGGGGGCTCTGGAGGGGACTGCGAGGGGGACTGGGCAGGGCTCTCCTCAGGGCTGGGAGAAGTTGAGGCCTCTTGAGGGGAGCCAAGGGAGGCTGGGGCAGGGTTCTCTTGCGGGCAGGGATGAATTCCTGCTGGGGGGGCCTTTTGGGGAGAGGCTTGGGCAGGGGTCTCCTGCAGGCAGGGTCGGGGGGGCTCTGGAGGGGACTCAGGTGAGGCTTGGGCAGGGCTCTCCTGAGGGCAGTGAGGAAGTCAGGGTCAGGGGGGCTCTGGACAGGAGCCGAGGGAGGCTTGGGCAGGGGTCTCCTGCGGGCAGGGATGAATTCCTGCTGGGGGGGCCTTTTGGGCAGGGCTCTCCTGAGCTGGGGCCGGGCTGCAGGCTTGAGGGGAGAGCTGAGTGGCGGCACAGCAGCTGCAGGGGGCTGCAGCGCCCGCCCAGCCTGCACCTTGTCGGGGTGCAGCCCAGGGGTTGAGGGGACCTCACCCAGCGCTCTGGTGGCTGCCAGTCCCTGCGTGCTCAGCTCCTCGATGTCCTCGCAGAGGTCGGGCAGCTGCGAGAGGAAGCGGCTGAGGGCAGGACTGCTGGGCAAATCGGGGAAGGCGTCCTGGGGCTCCACGGCATCCAGGCAGCTGAGCTGCGCCTCCAAGCCGGAGCTGTCCAGGTCGGCCAGGAGCTGGTCCTGCACGTGCTGCAGCTGCTGGCTGTCCCCTGCCAGCTGGGGAAAGGCCTCAGTGAAGGCATCGGGGCCCAGCTCCAGCAGCTCCAGGGTCTCCTCAGGCACCTCTGCAAGTGTCGCCGCTGAGGAAAAAGCAAGCCAATGCAATCCCCCAGGCATCCCCCGATGCCAGCTTTGCCATGGCTCCTGGGTGTGGGGCGCCCAGCGGCCGGCTCGGCCAGCCCCAAACTCACCGTCGGGCGTCGCCGTCTGGGTGCTGGCGGTCCTTGGAGCCTGGGCAGGCTCGGGGGCAGTGGGGCCGGGCAGCGGGGCCCCTGGTCCTCGCTGAGCCCCACGGCGTGCAAGCAGGGCTCCGGCAGCTGCCCCCGGCTGCTGTTCAGGGTGCGGGGCGCGGGGAGCGCCTGCGCCCGCAGCGGAGGCCCCGGCACGAGGAGTGGGGGGGGGCCGGGGTGGGCAGGAGCCTGCAGCAGGCAGGTGCCTGCGGGGTGCAGGAGCTCCCCTTGGAGCGCGGCCCTGGGCCCCAAGCAGAGGGGGTCCTGGGGCACCAGCGTCTCCGTCAGCAGGGGCTGTCCCCACTGGGAGACACTGGGGGCACAGGGAGGAGCGGTGTGGGGGAGCTGCCCCACAGCAGGGAGCTGCCCCTCGGCGGGGAGCTGCCCAAGCTGCAGGTGGTGCCCCTGGGCTGGGAGGTGCCCCCCAGGTGGCAGCTGCACCCCGGCGGGGAGCTGCAGCACCTGCCCCTGGACCCCCGGCACCACGTGCCAGACGGTGGCCTGGGGCAGCGCGGAGGGGAGGGTGGGTACCTGCGGGGGCTGCAAGGGCAGCGCCGTCGCTCCGGGGAGGGAGGGCAGCAGCCAGGCAGCCACCGTTGGCGGCACGGCTGGGACGACGAAGGGGGAGTTTTGCGTCTGCGCAAGCCGCGGAAGCCGTCTGGGGAAACCCTCTGTGGGAAAAAGGGCGCTGGGCTGAGCTCTGGGGCGCTGGGCTCGCCAGCAGGGCCGCAGCCCCGGGAGGAGCGGGAGCCGGCTGCTGGACCTGCCATGGTGGCTGGAGAGTGGGGCGGTTGCTTGGGGAACCCGGGCAACGGGGGTTCCGTCCCAACGGCTCACCAGCCCCTCGCCGACATCTTGGGGAGGACTGCAGGCTTTGGACCCAAGCAGGCTGCCCAGCGCAAGACTTGGCCATCCCCAGCAGGCTTGCCCTCCCACGCAGCACTTGCCATGCCCACCACGCTTCCACACCGCCTCTTTTCCCTGGCATTTCCCATGCCAGGACCAGCTTTCATCCTCATGGTCATTTCCCATCCTGACAAGTTCACATGAGAACAGATTCCCAGACAAAAGATTTCCCATCAACACGAAGTGTTTCTTCATCCAAAGAGATCTCGTCCCAAAGAATTTCCCTCTCTTGGATGACTTTTCCAAGTATTTCCTTCCTCAGCGAATGTTACCCACCCCTTTCAAGACTTCCCATCCCAATGTTTTCCCATCCCAGGAGCGATTGCTCATCCCAATGCTTTTGCTTCCCAGTGCTTTCAAAGCCCGGGAACATTTCCCATCTCTCTCATTTCCTAGCCCAATGCCTTTCCACGCCAAGGAAACCTTCCCATCCCAGCAAGGATTTCTCGGCCCACTCAGCCTTCCCCATCCCAAGCATTTCCCAGCTTCACCATCCAACACACAGCTTGGCCAGCCCACAGCTCTAGAGAGGGATTTGGACGATGCTGATAGACACAAGGTCACGGGGATTTGCTGTGCTGATGATTGCTCTTTATTACAGATCAACACAGATCCCCAGTCCCAAGGGTGCTAGGATGAATCTGGCAAATATGTAGATACGAGGCTCTTCCATTTCTTACCGGGAAAGAAAGAGATCTGTGCGTTTCTCTCTCTCCACCTTAGGAAAAACATAGGAAGGGGAGAGTACTAATGAACAGGAGCATGCTCAGCTCAGCCACCACGAAAGAGGCTGCCCGCTCCTCAGCACCTCTAAGCAGCAGCACCTTCAAGTCTCCTCCTGCAGCAGCAGCACATCAGTGTCTCTTGTCCCACCAGCAGGACAGTGGCGTCTCCCATTGCACCATGCCGACCTCCACGCCTCGAGTGCCAGCACCAGTCCTCAATGCGAGCTGGACGCTCAGGGCACTTGTGGCCACCCACCTTTGTGAGCTCCAAACTGACAGTGACTCTCTGCTGAGCTCCCATGGCTCTCAGGCATCCCGGTGACAGAGCATTCGGCGCTAAGCTGACTGCCAGGAGAAAAGGCTGCCATGAAATGGCTGCTCCACAATGCCAGGAGCAAGGTCTGCTGGGCTGGGGGGTCGCAGGGGAGCTCGGCCTTGGGCCTGGCAACTGCGCCTGGAAGCCAGGGACGGCCTTGGTGTGCAGCTGGACACCTGGGCCTGAGAAAGCAAGGTCTCTTTCCAGACACTTGGCACCATCGTCACCCAGTGGCTGTCTCAGGGGGACGAGAGAAATGCACAGCATCTCTTCCTTCCCTGAAAAAGGGACGGATTTGGACCCCAAAGCGAGCTCCTTTCTCTCGGAAGCATCACGTCCTCCTGTCTTTCTTGTATTTGGCTATGACTTTAGGAATCGCTGCAATCCCTGCAGTTGTGTCCCCTGCCAGCTTCTTGTGTGCCCCAAGCATCCTCGCTTGCAGGGCAGTAGAAGATGCAGAAAAGGCCTTGCCTTAGTGGAAGCACTGCCCTGCAGGAGCTCCAACAACCCTCTCAGCAGCACGCTGTAGTCCCCAAATGCCCCCGAAAGGGCACATTTCAGCTACTGGGAAGGAAATGAGCTCGCTCAAGGTGAGCTACCCGCTCAAGGCCCTGCTCTTTGGCCCAGGTGTCTCTGAGGCAGTATTGGAAATGAGTTCTGTTGTGAACATAAGAACATAACATAAGAACATAAAATAACAGAAAAAATGTATAATATCATAATGTACCATAAGAACATAAAACAAAAACAACTATCATCATGTGGTCTGGTAAGATCTAGGAGAAAGCAGAAATCCATCAATGCTGTGTTTCCTACTCCTCTAAACCAATTCAGTTGTCAACTATGAATGCTTCCAGCTGGAAAAAATTGGAAGAATGAAGTGGAGGACTCCTTGCCATCACTGTGTTTCTGGAGCACACCTCTACCTCTCCGCCCAACAAGGGCTTCTTCTTGGGAGAGAATTGCAAAACATGAAAAACCATGACCAAAGCCAGAGGACCCATCTCCACAACAGCACGATAAATATAAAAGACATCTCTAGATGCAGACCCCAGAGCTCCAATTCACTAGGTCCCGCTATTGGAAGCTATTTTTTATGCTTTGCTTTTAAGGCCGCTGGCTGCCTCCTCCCTTATGCTCCCCGTTGTCCCTGTTGTCCTGTCTTTCTCCTGCATTGCTTCCTTTCCTTGGTGGACCTTGCTGAGCTCTTTGATGTTGTGTTGTATATATATGTATGAAGGCAGGATGTCTCTTCTTCTTTTACACTGCTGACTGCTACCCCATATACCTCTGCAAGTTTTCTTACAAGGGAGTAAGACAAAAAGGCCTGTGCCTGGCAGAGGGAGCAGTGAACGATGATCTAGCAAAGCAGTCCATCGCAGACAGACAACACTGGCCCGGAAATCCTGCTTGAAAATTTGGTGTACATGAAACTGAGACAGAAATTGGAACTTTCAACAAAACGCTGTAGGGTAGAAGTTGTTTTAGCTGAACATACTGGGCACATCTTTGAATGCAAAAGGTAAGGTATTGCTTTGTTTATGTAAGATCTGAGTGTTTCACACAGCACTCCAGCATCCTCTCTTAAATAGGGGAGGCAACCAGAAGATGCAGAAGTTGGCAGACGCACAGGATGTGAAGTACTATCAGTAAAGAATTTCTTCCTAACATATATCAGAAATCTAACTTTTCAGTGTAAAGCTATTACTCCATGTCCTGTCACTCCAGGCCCTGATAAAGACCCCCTCCCCAGCTTTCCTATAGGTTGCCTTTAAGTACAGGAAGGCTCTCAGCCTGTGGAGGAATGGTTAAGCGAAGTAGGCCATGTGAACATTGCACAGCTAGGAGGCCGCAAGTTAACAAAGTATCGAACACAGCTAGGAATGTAAGTTCTGGGAGGTTTTAGGGAGGTTTCAGGGAGGTTTCAGGTACAAGAACATGATATCTGTTGGTATGCTGGGAAAGTACTAACTGTGTTACTTTGGTGGGAAACTAGCTGATAGAATAGAGAAATGCACTAACCAATCATGAGCTTAGCTTTTGCAATATGTATGAGCTAATTATATTGAATTAGATAAAAGACGACTGAGCTATCCAATAAATCGAAGTTCACTGATCACTCATATTGAGCGTCTGTGTCTTCCTTCCGTCGACAACAAATGTCCTCGCAACAAATGGCGCCCGAACAGGGACCTACAATACAGGAACAGGGACTTCGCTGGAGTTGAACCTGCGCTGGAATTGTACCTGCGAGCCACGGTTGGACGGAATACGAGGACCGGTCCTGCAACGCAGCTCAGGAGGTGAAAAGGATTACAAATTGCTGAATCCCCGTACCCGAGGCCTGAAAGGTGAATGGAAAAGAAACCTGGAATACCCACACCCGCACCCGCAGCTCGGAAAGGGAGTCCTCGCACCCGGGATGAGCCTATAGAGGGTCCCGCCGGAAAGCGTCGCCAAGGTCTTTGCAAAGGCTGCAACGGTACCGACGTATATAAAGGTATGGAGAGACAAGCGGCGTATGATTTGCTCAAATGCTTTTTAGAAAAGCGGGGCACACAGGATATATGTTGTAAAAAGGAATTACCAAAGTTATTAGCTTATGGGGTAGTTAAGGGTTGTTTTTTAGATCCTGATACTGTGTTTGAACAAGCAGAGTGGAGGAAGTTTGGGGATAAATTATTTGATGAAGTAATTAGTGATAATAAAATAGCAAAGAAATTGATGAAGCCATGGAGGGCGGTAACTAATGCATTAGCAACACATCAAGCTGAACAAAAAATAGCTGCTGCTGCAACAGAACGATTAGGATCATCCAGTCAGAAGGGGGGGGCTTCTGCTTCTTCCTCTACTCAGCAAAGAGCTGAGGAACAAGCTTACCCCTCTCCACCCTCATATAGAACAATTATAATTCCAAAAGGGACTTCGGTACCCATATCAGGGGAAGAAGAACCCTCACAGTCACAGCCACCGACAGCCCCGCCTGCACCCCCGCCCGTACAATCAGAGAATAGAGAAAGGGTGGGTGAGGAGTCAGGAACAAATTCATTTCCAACAAGTCCATTTAGAATCAATGTACAGGACAGGGAGGAGACATGGAAGAAAATAGCGCATGAAGCAATGAAGGAAGGGAATCTTGAAATAGCAGCACAAATAACAACAGCCTATCCGGTGGTGTATTCACCTCCAGATGCACAGGGAAATGTACAGGTTCAGTTGACTAATTTAGATTGGAAATTATTGACACAATTACGATCTACAGTAAATGAGTCTGGATTAAAGGGAGAACCTACTCGTCAAATGTTAGATTATATTTGGGGGACAAATATTCTGCTCCCAGGAGATATTCGTAGCATAATGAAACTAATCCTGACACAGCATCAACAACTTTTGTTTAATGCATATTGGCACGGTATCTGTCAAGAAGAGGTAGCGATAATACGCGCGCCTGGGGATCCCTTGTATGGTGTTACATTAGACGAATTACTGGGTGTGGGACCATATTTTAGAACAGAGGCGCAGGCACTCTTGGGACCAGACAAAGCTAAGGTATCCATGAATCTAGCCAGAAGAGCATTAGAACAAATTAGAGAGCCGGGGGGAATGCCGTCCTACATGGGAATTAAACAGGGCAGAGAGGAACCATTCGGGTTGTTTATCGATCGGGTAGCAAATGCGATACAAGCAGCGGGAGTTCCTGATTATCTTAAAGGCACTATATTAAAGCAACGTGCACTCCAAAATTGTAACCCTTCAACTCGTAGTATATTAGCTACGTTACCGAGTACTTGGACAATAGAGGAAGGATTGGAAAGAATGTCTCAGGTACCTGTAGGTCCACAGACTATGTTAGTAGAAGCAGTAAAACAATTAGGTGATAACATGAAAGAACAGTCAAAAGTGTTTGCAGCCCTTGCTCCTTTGCAAACCCCCGGTGGACGTCCTATTAGCCGAGTATCGACACCGCAATATCGTTGTTTTCGATGTGGTGTTGCGGGACACATTAGACGTAACTGCAAAATAGAATCTGTGTGGTGCCAAAATTGTCAAACAAATACTCACAGCACTTCAGCATGCCGCCGAAATGCGTCGGGAAACGGCCGGAGCAGCGGGAGGAGCCGCCCCGCGACGACACAAAAAGTGGCTTTTACGACAACAGCAGCGACGGCAACAGCACCAGCACCAACTGCGACGAATCCCTTTTTCTCCGACCAGCCACCAGAGGGAGCCTCGGCCTGGATTTGGCAACCGCAGTCGATGTGACTTTATTGGATTCAAGACCCACCAGGGTAAAAACAGGACTTATTGGACCAGTTATTGTTAATAAGGAACCTGTGGGAGCTTTGTTAATAGGGAGATCGTCTGCCACCATGAATGGATTACAAATATTAACTGGACTTATTGACAAGGATTACTTTGGGGAAATACAAATTATGGTTTCTGCAATGTTTCCTCCAATTCATGTGCCGAAAGGCACAAAAATAGCACAGTTAATTCCTTTGCCTCATCTTGCTGAATCACTAGTATCGGAATCTGCAAAGGATCGAGGACTGGGAGCATTTGGCTCCACGGGAAAAGTGGCTTTATTGACACTTGGTATGCGACACAGACCACGACAAAATGTCACTGTGTGTTTAAAGGATGAGAAAATACAGATTGAGGCATTGTTGGACACTGGTGCTGATGTATCTATAATCAGCACAAAGGATTGGCCCTCACATTGGCCTACATTTGAGTCTAATGCCACAGTTTCGGGAGTAGGAGGTGTGACTCTTGCTCGTCGGTCACCAGTGCTACAATGGACAATAGGTGATAAGGTGGTACAATGCAGTGTCTCCATCTTATCACTACCTGAAGGAGTACAAGCGCTGGTGGGGCGAGATATCCTTGCCCAAATGGGAGCAGTTCTCATGACAGATCATCAAAATTTTTAGGTGTGGCCATTGCTTGGACTTTCCCGATCCCACTTAAATGGAAAACTGATGAACCTGTATGGGTTGAGCAGTGGCCACTGAAACGGGAAAGTCTTTTACATGCTCATAAATTAGTACAGGAACAGTATCAACAAGGGCATTTGAGACTGTCAACAAGCCCTTGGAATACTCCGATTTTTGTGATTCCCAAAAAATCAGGGAAATACCGTTTGCTACATGACTTACGAGCAGTTAATAACCAGATGTGTGCTATGGGAGCACTGCAACCTGGATTACCTAATCCTGCTATGATACCAGAAGGGTGGAAATTATTAATTGTGGATCTCAAAGACTGCTTTTTTACAATTGCATTACACGACAATGATAAACAGAGGTTTGCTTTTACACTTCCTGCTATAAATCGTGAAGGACCATATCAGAGATTTGAATGGACTGTGTTGCCTCAGGGCATGCGTAATTCACCTACCTTATGTCAGCTCTATGTTGATGCAGCACTTCAACCAATTCGCCGCGCATGGCCAAAAACGATTATTTACCATTACATGGACGATATTTTGCTAGCTCAGGAGGAGATATTTTCCTTACAACAGAAAAATGCCCTGGCAGTTGCTCTTAAACAAATGGGACTGGTAATTGCACCAGAAAAAATTCAGGAGACAAGCCCTTGGAAGTACTTAGGGTGGAAAATCACAGATTCTACTATTCAGCCTCAGAAACTTACTATCCAATCGAACATCACAACTCTCAATGATGCTCAAAAACTGCTGGGAGATTTACAGTGGATTAGGCCAGTGGTCGGAATTCCAAATGAACTGTTGAATTCCCTTCGACCTTTATTAAAAGGAACTGATCCTGCCGCAAAGGTGACATTATCAGAACAACAATCGGAAATATTACAACAAATTGCATCATTGATCACAACGCGTGTCACACATCGACGCATACCTGACAGGCCACTGGATTTTACTGTTTTGTGTGGTCCACAACACTTGATGGGTGCTATCACACAGCAAAAAATAAAAACGGGGGAAAAGGAAATGGAAACTGTGGTATTGGAGTGGATAGCTCCCCCATTGCAACCCCGAAGAACAATTCAAGAAAAAATTGACACGCTGTCAGAATTAATAAAGAAAGGAAGAAATCGGATACTACAAATAGACGGAGTTCCACCAAGTACAATCTGGGTACCAATAAAGCCAGGTGACTTGGAATGGTACATACAGAATTCTGAAAAACTACAAGCTGCATTATTACAGGATGGCGCCACAATAGTGGCAAAGACATTACAATCAACTATATTGTCATGGATGGAAAACCAAGCATGGATAACCCAGCCCAAGCGGTCGGATTTTCCGTTAGCAGATGCAGTAACTGTTTTCACGGACGCTGGGAAGCGCTCCAAGTCTGCTGCAATAACATGGAAAGACGAACAAGGCTGGCAACACCAAATTTTAAAGGGCCAGGACAACGATTCATTACAGACATTAGAGCTCTATGCGGTTGTATGGGCATTTATAAAATGGAAAGATGCCCTTTTAAATGTAGTATCTGATTCTCTGTATGTAGTAGGTATAGCTAATCGAATAGAGGACTCTGCTTTAAGAGATGTAAAAAATGAACGCCTTGCAGAATTATTAACTAGCTTACAGCTTGCTATAGCGCAGAGAAGCAAATCCTATGCGGTGATACATATACGAAGTCACCAATGGGTGGAGGGACTGGGAGAAGGCAATGCTCGGGCGGATAAATTAGTTGCCGCTCCAGCCACTGAAGCGCCATTATCTCCCTTCTGTAGAGCTAGGGAGGCTCATGCTATTTTTCACCAGAATGCTAAGGGACTTGCGCGGGCTTACAAACTGTCTAGAGCTGATGCACAAGCGATAGTAAAAGCTTGTCCAATATGTAGTAATTATAATTCAGGGGTGAGACTCGGAGTCGGGACAAACCCAAGAGGGCTTAAAGCCAATGAAGTGTGGCAAATGGATGTCACTCATGTTCCAGCATTTGGACGATTGAAGAATCTGCATGTAACAATAGACACTTATAGTCACATGATCTGGGCTACACCGCAGCCTGGAGAAAAGGTTCGGGATGTACGACGTCATCTTGCCAGTTGTTTTGCAGTAATGGGAGTACCACAGACTATAAAGACTGATAATGGTCCAGCCTATGTTAGTGGGCCATTCAAGCGATTCATGGAACTATGGGACATTAAACATATTACTGGTATTCCACATTCACCAACTGGTCAGGCTATTGTGGAAAGGGCTAATGGAACAGTTAAACAATATTTAGAAAGGTTTAAAGACATTATTGATGTTAGAGAAAGGGTAGACAAGACTCTTTTTGTTCTGAATCATTTGTGTGTTTTTGGGGAACATGACGAACCACCTGTAGCACGTCATTATACCAAATCTGAAAATGATAACAAATGTGTTATGAGAGTATTGTACAGAGATATGAAAACAGGGCAATGGTTAGGGCCTGCTGATGTGATTTATGTGGGACGAGGTTATGTATGTGTCTCTTCCCCTACAGGTCCGACCTGGGTACCTAGTCGGTGTGTAAAGCCAGCCATCGAAGAAAGAAGAGGATGACAACGATCATGGCTGAAGCAACAGAACAAGGGACTTTGATTATGCTATCAGTTATAATAATGGCTGGACATGGTAATGCTATCTTAGGGAAGATTGACCCTCAGCAGAATATGTGGGTCACCTGGGCTAATGAAACCAGACAGAGTTCATTTTGTCTGTTTCTTGCTTCTGCATCTGATCCTTTTAGAACATGCTTGTTTGGGGTTCCAATAGGGGATCCAAAGGAACTGAGTGAAATGTTAACACCATACTCTGCCAGTGTTACTTTACTTAGTAGGTCCCTTTCTGCTAATGTCTCGGATGGAGTAGTTGCTGCCCTGCAAGCTCTTAATAACTCATTGCCATGGGACCCTCAAGAACTGGACCTCCTGGGGTCTGTGGTAGTAGGGAATAGCAGTAGTAACTGGACACAAACATGCTTTGTACTCCATGAAGGGAAACAAAATAAAACGCACTGGACCAACATAACATCGAGGACCCTTGGATTTGAGGCCAATGGACATTACTGTGGATGGAACAACACCGGGAACATTAGTGTACCATTTGGGGCGTATGGAATAGGTGATACCAATTCAATCTGGTTTCAAAGTCAGGCCAAAGCTTTGCCACCTGGCATGTTTTTAATCTGTGGGGACCGTGCATGGCAAGGAATACCAGCTAGTGCTTTTGGGGGTCCGTGTTACCTAGGACGACTCACACTTTTCGTTCCAGATTTGCACTCGTGGAAGAACTCGACAGGGAGCAGAAGAATTAAACGAGAATTAAAAACTTTGGGTTCTGACTGTAATGATGCTGTAGAACTGTGGGGTCCAGCAGAAAGATTCTTTGCTTCTTTAGTGCCTGGTGTGGGAACTGCACATGCTTTGACTAACATTAATAAGCTTGCTTGTTGGGCTGTTAAACAATCAAATGTAACAACACAAGTTCTTTCTGAAATGTCGCAAGATATGGAGAGCATAAGACATGCTGTGTTACAAAACAGGGCCGCTATTGATTTCTTGTTATTAGCTCAAGGACATGGGTGTGAAGATGTAGAAGGAATGTGTTGCTTTAATCTCTCTGATCATGGGCAATCAATTCACAATCAACTAAAATGGTTAATGGATCATACACAAAAAATTACGATACAGAATAATTGGTTTGATGATTGGCTTAAATCTGTCTTTGGCAATGTAGGGGGATGGGTTTTTAACTTAATCAAAGAGGGACTTCGCCTTTTGCTTATAATTGTATTGATTATAATTGCTGCGCGCGTAGTCTTTAGCTGCTTATCTAGGAAACTAGAACAACTCACAGAAAAGGTGTTTGTAGCCCAAAATAAAAACGGGGGAATTGTGGAGGAATGGTTAAGCGAAGTAGGCCATGTGAACATTGCACAGCTAGGAGGCCGCAAGTTAACAAAGTATCGAACACAGCTCAAATGAGCCTGAGAAAGTACGTAAATAAGCCTGAGAAAATACGTGAATGCGGCCTGGGAAGGAATGTAAGTTCTGGGAGGTTTTAGGGAGGTTTCAGGGAGGTTTCAGGTACAAGAACATGATATCTGTTGGTATGCTGGGAAAGTACTAACTGTGTTACTTTGGTGGGAAACTAGCTGATAGAATAGAGAAATGCACTAACCAATCATGAGCTTAGCTTTTGCAATATGTATGAGCTAATTATATTGAATTAGATAAAAGACGACTGAGCTATCCAATAAATCGAAGTTCACTGATCACTCATATTGAGCGTCTGTGTCTTCCTTCCGTCGACAACAAATGTCCTCGCAACAAACTTTTCAGTGTAAAGCTATTACTCCATGTCCTGTCACTCCAGGCCCTGATAAAGACCCCCTCCCCAGCTTTCCTATAGGTTGCCTTTAAGTACAGGAAGGCTCTCAGCCTGGCACACAGTAAAACTGATGGCAGATCCTTCACTATATTATTTGAATTTCACGGAAATAGAACAGACTATCAACTTACTTAGGAGAAGTAATACAATTTCAGAACTATTCAAAACCAAAGGCATTCCAAACTAAGTTTAAGTTCAGAGGAAATCCAAAGAAAAAAACTAATTTTGAAACTAATAATCAGAGACCGTAATCTTCTTCAAATGCTAGATTTTCCTCCTGTACTGGGTAATTTTGATCTGTCTTTAATGCTCATCCAGACATGGCTTTGACACCGAGTATCTTGCTTTGCCTCTGCATTAAGTCTTCTTCTCATGTGAGGTAAATGTCCTGCTCTTATGGGATGGGCCTAGGAGACATACGCGCTGTGTCTCATGATGCTTGGATATCATCTTAATTCTGGGTGAAGATGAAAGGTCTCACTGCTTCCTGAACAGGGAAGTGGATGTCTGCAGTTAAGAACCCTCTGTCTAATGTAGAAACATGAAGGAAGGAGTTTGCTGGATTGCAAGTGACAGTGAAGAAAGCCACAGATGACATATCAAACTGATTTAAATGTTATTTAGCTCAGGGCATGGCTAATGATGTGGAGCTGGAATAGTTTGACGACTGTAATTACACTCACTATCACTGTGACTTGTTTATAGGATGGTAATGCCTAAAGGTCCCACTGGAGCCTGAAACAAGGTTGTGCTGGGTGCTGCACGTGCATATCTCAGTAGCGTTTTGATAGCTAGTGATACAAACAGACAAAACAGAGATTGAAAGGAGAAACGGGGGGACAGAGATAAGAAGATCTTCCTGCAGGTCATTTAGGGTATGAGCCAGGAGTTCAGTGCATCCAGCTCTCTAGTGCTCTGCTGGCCCAGTGAGATGAATGGAAAACATTGCAGCCTTGGAAAAATAGTGCTTCTTCTAATTCTTTGGCCAGTTTTGATGATTTAGGACTGCTCTATTTATTTATTTATTGATTTTACTTTCCTCATTTGTGCTGGAGAAGGTGAACTTTTTAAATACCTATTCTGAATTCAAATATCATTTTTATTGTTATGTTTCTGTTTTGTTGGCACTATTCATAATGACTTCTACCCTTCAGTGGAAGCAAAAGCTTATCATACCATAAAACTGATAAAACAAAACATAAAACAAAACCAGGCTTAAAACGAAATTTTTGAGGCTTACAAATGCAAACTTTGAAATCTAAGGAAATGAATCATTGACTCTGACTAAGCATCTCTGGGACTGGAGTGCAGAGAAGGCAGAGTTAAAATTCAAAATTCAGATGGGAAAAAAGTAATGAGAAAAGGTACATTTCAGAGGTTAAAAACTGCAAAAATAAAGTACGAATGACCCAAAACCTCCTTCACATAGGAAATTAAACAATAATAGTAAATGATACTTAAGCCACAGAACCCAGGGGGAACAAAGAGAACAAATTAGGACAGTTGCATACTCGAGGCAAAAATAGATCAAAAGTTAATGATGTCTCAAATGCTGCAAATCTTATTTCCTGCATCTAACAGCAACAACAATGTGATATTAAGGGCAGTGACAGGATTCCCATTGCAAATGAGGGTAGGGCACTAGGCACAACATCATCTGAGGTGAAATAAAAATCTACAGTGATTCAAGTGAAAAATGACAAGCTGATATCTACCTAGCCTATTAACAGCATTGGCACACAGAACAACAAGTCAAGTAGGAAAAATACATCACAATTGTGCAAATCAGGGATAGTCCCCAGAGTGGGAGAGTAACAAATATACCTCTGTCCAGGAGAATGTAAAAAGTGATCCAGACAAGTGCAGGCCTGTTAGTTTGACATCAACGCTGGGCAAAGTTTTGTAGCAAGAAGAGATAAGACTAGGGAAGTAATGGGTAATGTGGAATTTACAAGATAATTTATTAAAGCTAATTTGTTTCCAGAGAATTTAGTAGCTTGCCTTTGTAGGACCAGTGCTCCCCTACACAGGGGATGAACTACATCTATTTCACTTTCTGTGAGCTTCTGATACCTTATCTATGGATTTGGGCTTTGGGTTGCAAGTGAATCAAGGGAGTTTGCAATTGTTCACACTGTTCGAAGAGGGAATTACCGGCAAAGGAGAGGTTACCTGTAGTGATTCTCAGAGACAGTTCTGAAACTGCAGCTGCTAAGGAGGCAAAGACTCATGGAGAAATGTAGGCTGGAAGGGACCTCTGAAAACCCAACCTCCTATTCAGAGCAGAGATGACTTCAAATTTAGGTATGTTCAGTATGGACATGGTGGCCGAAGACTAAAAGTTACATATGAGCTTTGAGATTTCCAGGTGACATAAAGTTGGGAAGTACTACTAAGCCTGACAGAAGGATATCCCTTGTGATTGAAATGGTTCAGGTGAAGTGACATTTGATAATACAAAGTAGAGCCATGCTTAGAGATTTTCAAAAAAGGGTGTTTTTGTTTTTGTTTTTTGTTTTTTTGTTATTTTTTCTCCAGTATAAATACACCTGACAGGGCAGCCCTGCCACACATTTAAGACATGAGGCAAAATTCTGCCACTTGTATTCACATTGAACTTAGGAGGAAGTGTTCAGAAGACAGAAGGAACAAGTTGCCTATTGTGTGGAAGGGAATTAAAGGACATCATTCTGCTCAGCCAGATGCCAGTTGAGAGAAAAATATGACGTCTCTGTGAAAATGCA